>NC_064640.1:10565157-10868187 GCF_023864345.2 Schistocerca serialis cubense
ATGTACGGAATGTAATCTGGTGGGGCTCTCGCCCCCGTGTACTAGAGCAAAGCTCGTGATTGTCGCGAAAGTAAGTAAGTTAATATACGAAGGAAACATGTGCAGGGAAACGAGCAGCGGGAGTAATGCCGCAGTTCCATTACGCTGCGTCAGGAATCATAAGAGCTGCTCACTGAACGGGAAAAAATGATTACATGTGCGTACAGAGCAAGGATGTGAAAGGCTCTGAAACAAAGTTATTGATAGATAGTGGTGCCCATATTAACCTTATACAGTCCAAGGTTCTGAAGGGGAACGTGAGGTGGCATCCTAGAAGGGCGGTAACGATAAAAGTATCGTAAACGAAGAGGTCTGGAGCGATGCTCCTGTGGCAATACATTTAAGCAACGGTGAGGGAAGCAACTGGGTCACGCAATTTCAAGTAGTGAATGAGAGTATCGATTTGCCATTTGATGGGTTACTGGGACAGGAGTTCCTGGCCAAAAATAAAGTCGTGTTGGATTATGGCAATAGAAGAATGCAGGTACGAGGCGAATGGATAGAGTTGCGGGAAGAATGCGAAGAAGCAACCGTCAATACTGTACAAGTTGATAGAAACGGGAAGACTGTACGAGCAAGTCACGCAGCTGTAACGAGGTTTGGAAAGATACCGGCCGAGGCCGCAACGCGACCGGACGATGGAGGCCCATCCCGCGTAGATAACGAGGTACGGGTCAAGACGAATACACGGCGAGGCGCGTCAGCCGGCCGCCGCTCCGCCGTCCCGAGAGGGTTGTACGAAACCGAAGGAAAACGAAACTAAGCAAGTAAATGGCCACCCGGAAGAGCGAAGAATCAATGTAAGGTCACGGCGAGTAGGAGTGACAGGTCTCCAGCCCCGAAGAAATCAGAATGGGGCCGCGAGCAGAAAGATTTATAAAAGTTGGCGTGACACGAAAACTGGGGAATGAAGCGGTAATTCCGAAACGAGAGATTAGACCAGAGGTCTATACACCAGAAGCCACGGTGACTATCCGGGACGGGATGTGCATAACAAGTGTGACGAACACCAGGGAACGAGAGGTCCGTTTTATTGCGCCGGAGGTATTCGCGGAACGAATACCGCCACCGAGCAGTAGTAAAATCCGACGTCTACCGCTGGGAAAGAAAGACGGGAGAAAATCGCGGCAGAGCTTGTTGAAAGAAAACATGCGTATAGAGCACTTAAACCGAGAAGGGCAAGAAGCCATACAGGAGTTGTGTTTGGCATACAATGATGTCTTTCATTTACCGGGAGACGTGCTCACCTACACCACTGTAGTGAAGCACCAGATTCCACTATAGTACCTGAAGCAGAAGGGACAGTCATGCATCAGAGGCCATACCGAATCCCCCAAGCACAACAGGAAGCATTGAAAAAGGAAATAGATGGCATGCTGGATGACGGCATAATATCACCGAGTAGCAGTCCATTTAACTTCCCTCTGTTATTACTAGCGAAGAAGCTTGATGCCAGCGGCACGCAAAAATGGAGAGTGGTTGTCGATTATCGGAAATTAAATGATATGTCGTTGAATATGACCTTCCCACTGCCCAGAATTCATGAAATACTGGATAGCCTAGGGAAGGCAAAGTATTTATCAACCCTAGATCTCGCGAAAGGGTATTATCGAGTCCCGATAGACGAACGGGATCGAGAAAAGACGGCTTTTAGCATACCTACAGGCCATTACGAATACAATAGGATGGCGACGGGCCTGAAGACGGCTCCATCCACATTTCATCGGTTAATAAATACCGTACTGACGGGTGTACAGGGAAATAAAGTGTTCATTTACCTAGACGACATTGTCGTCGTGGGTGCATCACTTGAGGACCATAATGCGCGAATTGAGGAAGTATTTGATCGCTTACGAAAAGTGAACCTAAAATTGCAAGTCGACAAATGTGAATTCCTAAGGATGGAAGTTACGTTTTTGGGGCACGTTTTGACAGCGAAAGGTCTGAAACCCGATCCCAATAAAGTAGCAGCAATAGAAAAGTATCCACGACCGACGACAACCGCTGACTTAAAAAGTTATCTGGGCATGATCGGATACTACCGAAGATTTCTGAGCAACTTTAGCAAAATTGCAAAACCCCTACACGAACTATTAAAGAAATGAGTTCCGTATGTTTGGGCGGAAGCGAAAGAAGAGGCGTTTCAAACATTGAAAGAGAAGTTAACCAAGCCACCGATACTACGGTATCCAGACTTCACTAAAGAGTTTTTATTAACGACTGGTGCCAGTAAGTACATGTTAGGGGCATATTTGAATCAAGGTCCAATGGGAAAGGATTTACCAACTGCATACATATCACGTACTCTCAACAAGGCAGAGCTGAATTACAGTACAATACAGCGAGAGTTTCTTGCCATGGCATGGGCAGTTAAGTACTTCTGACCGTATCTCTTTGGCAGGAAGTTCGAGATACTCACGGACCATAAACCACTGATGTGGTTAGGTAGCATTACGGATCCATCATCAAGATTAATGAAGCCTCGATTAAAGCTGAAGAATACGATTACTAAATCATATATAAGGAAGGAAAGCAAAATCACGTGGCCGACGTGCTATCACGTATTCGGAGTGTGCAAGACGGCGACAGACAAACACAGCAGGTTACAAAGAGGGGCGCAAACGAGAGTGACAGGCACGAAGATAAGCGAAGGGACGCAGCCACCAGGACCACAGTCAAGGACTCGAGTAGCGACGAGATAACGGAGACAGAGGCGACAGCTGAGATAGCAGACCCCGAAGAGACAGCTGTCGCGACCGAGATAAGCAGAGGCAGTGACACATCCCATATAAACAAAGATGACGTTCTGAGTGCAGAGGATAAATTGGCAATTCTAAAGCAGATGCACGTATCTGCCATAGGAGGCCATCAAGGAATGGGAAGGACGTATGAACGAGTAAAACAGTACTATACAAGGCCGGGTATGAAAGCTGACATAGAGAAGTTCATAAGGACATGCGAAAGTTGCCAAAAGAACAAGATTAATGAACAAAGTAAGAGCATACGGACTATCAGACCAATTGTGTGATTGGATTGAAGAGTTCCTAGATAACAGAACGCAGCATGTCATTCTCAATGGAGAGAAGTCTTCCGAAGTAAGAGTGATTTCAGGTGTGTCGCAGGGGAGTGTCGTAGGACCGTTGCTACTCACAATATACATAAATGACCTTGTGGATGACATCGGAAGTTCACTGAGGCTTTTTGCGGATGATGCTGTAGTATATCGAGAGGTTGTAACAATGGAAAATTGTACTGAAATGCAAGAGGATTTGCAACGAATTGACGCATGGTGCAGGGAATGGCAATTGAATCTCAATGTAAACAAGTCTAATGTGCTGCGAATACATAGAAAGAAAGATTCTTGATTATTTAGCTACAATATAGCAAGTCAGCAACTGGTAGCAGTTAATTCCATAAATTGTCTGGGAGTAGACATTAGGAGTGATTTAAAATGGAAGGACCATATAAAATTAATCGTCGGTAAAGCAGAACCTAGACTGAGATTCATTGGAAGAATCCTAAGGAAATGCAGTCCAAAAACAAAGGAAGTAGGTTACAGTACGCTTGTTCGCCCACTGCTTGAGTACTGCTCACCTGTGTGGGATCCGTACCAGATAGGGTTGATAGAAGAGATAGAGAGGATCCAACGGAGAGCAGCGCGCTTCGTTACAGGATCATTTAGTAATCGCGAAAGCGTTACGGAGATGATAGATAAACTCCAGTAGAAGACTCTGCAAGAGAGACGCTCAGTAGCTCGGTACGGGCTTTTGTTGAAGTTTCGAAAAAATGGTTCAAATGGCTCTGAGCACTATGGGACTTAACATCTAAGGTCATCAGTCCCCTAGAACTTAGAACTCCTTAAACCTAACTAACCTAAGGACATCACACAACACCCAGCCATCACGAGGCAGAGAAAATCCCTGACCCCGCCGGGAATCGAACCCGGGAACCCGAGCGTGGGAAGCGAGAACGCTACCGCACGACCACGAGATGCGGGCTGAAGTTTCGAGAACATGCCTTCACCGAGGAGTCAAGCAGTATATTGCTCCCTCCTACG
The DNA here is from genome assembly GCF_023864345.2 of Schistocerca serialis cubense. Taxonomy (NCBI): domain Eukaryota; kingdom Metazoa; phylum Arthropoda; class Insecta; order Orthoptera; family Acrididae; genus Schistocerca; species Schistocerca serialis. The sequence goes on from NC_064640.1 coordinate 10,569,254, forward strand.
TATATCCCGCGAAGAGACCATGAGGATAAAATCAGAGAGATTAGAGCCCACACAGAGGCATACCGACAATCTTTCTTTCCACGAACAAAACGAGACTGGAATAGAAGGGAGAACCGATAGAGGTACTCAAGGTACCGTCCGCCACACACCGTCGGGTGGCTTGCGGAGTATGGATGTAGATGTAGATCACACAAGCTAAGATTAAGCAACCACTAGAGCTAACTCGGACCCCGGAATTTATATTTGAGCACTGTGATATTGATGTAGTAGGTCCAGTACCCATTACCCAGTCCGGTCACAAATATAGTTTGACTTTTCAAGACTCTCACACGAAGTTTATAATAACCGAACCAATAGCTCGACAAGACGCGTATACGGTTGCACGAAAATGGGTGGAAAGCGTTATTTTAAAATTTGGGATCCCGACAGCTCTGTTGAGCTACATGGGAAGCAATTTCATAGGCGATACTATGAAACGGGTCTGCAAATTACTGAGAATAGAGAAAACACAAACGACAGCGTACCATCCGCAGTTCAATGGAGCGCTAGAACTTACACACCATGCCCTGAGAGATGCTGCGGCACTATGTGGACCGGGCCCAGACAGATTGGGATGGATGGGCTGCATTCGCATGTTTTGTGTGCAGTACTACTCCTCATAGTACCACGGGATACACACCATTCAAATTGTTCTTCGGCAGGAAGTGCAATTTGCCGGGATGGCTACAAAAGAAACCAGCAAACGTAATCTACAATTATGACGATTACGGCCGGCCAGAGTAACCGAGCGGTTCCAGGCGCTACAGTCTAGAACCGCGCGACCGCTACGGTCGCAGGTTCGAATCCTGCCTCGGGCATGGATGTGTGTGATGTACTTAGGTTAGTTAGGTTTAAGTAGTTCTAAGTTCTAGGGGACTGATGACCTCAGATGTTAAGTCACATAGTGCTCAGAGCCATTTGAGCCATTTATGACGATTACGTGACGGAGATTCGACAGCACCTACAAATGTTACACCAAGATGCCCGTGAGGCAACACAAGTGAGCAAAGGAAGAAACAGGAATAACCACGACAAAACACAAAACCTGAGGGAATTTAGAAGGAATGATCGCTTATTTCTGTATGACGAGAGCGTGCGTCGAGGACGATCGAAGAAATTAGATAGCCAATGGCGAGGGCCATTTACTGTGGTTGATGTGCAAGAACCTAACGTAGTAATTAGGCTAAAATGGAAGAAACGTATAATAGTGCATGCTAATAGGTTGGAGGAATTTTACTGAGCGGAAATGTGGTCATTCTGTTAGAAGGCGTGATGTAAAAGGAAGAAGGACCGTAGGCAAAAAGGAGGAGAGACCCAGAAGAGTGACAAATACGTTTCTATTACAGATGCCAAGGATGAAGGCACTGTGGTTGACAGCTACAGTCGGGAGTATCTTGTAGATCAGCCTCGCGAGACGAGAAGCGCCACAGCAAGATGTACGAGTGCAAAAATTCCAGTCAGCGCTGGGAATTTACTACGACAACCAGGGCAGCGTGAATTTGTACAGCACTACACCGAGAGTGGTGAGCTATTTTAACCTCAAGAAACTGCATGACAAATTTGAGGACACACAAGTGGTTGCAAATAGAGCGGTAACACATTGCATGGGTAAGATGAATCAGGCAAAGTTAAGCACCGGAGAATGCCTGAAATGGCATATGAGTAAAATTTCTAGATCGAAAGAGTTGCTCGATCAGTTGGCTAAGCATGGACGACCGAGGGTCAAAAGAGGAATATTAAGTTTTATAGGGGAGGCAAGTATGATATTGTTTGGCACGTTAGACGAAGATGTTGCGGCATTCTTCAAAGCGAAAATAGGCGTACTCGAGGAACAGCAGAGAGAGCTGTTACGACTGTCCAAGGAGCAAGTGACCATTGTGAGAGTGTCACTGACATGGGTGAATCAAACACTTAACGCGGTAACTAAGAATACTCAGATAATAGCAGATGGAATAAGAAAACTTAGTACGCATGTAGAGGATTATGAGACTATCACTAATGGGAAGGTAGAACATGCCCTGATTCTCTTAACTATTACAGAGCAAATAATGCAGATTACTAGTATGTTCAAAGAACTCGAGAGGGAATACGACTTATTAGTCTCTGCACTAGTGAACGTGCAGAAAGGTCTATTAGAACTACACTTGATTAACCCCGTTCAGGTGTCAAGTATTTTGAACTGATAAAAGAACATTTAAGAGACAAAAAGTTTCCCGTTGAACTCATGAAGGACCAAGGATATCTGTTACTTCGTATAATAGCTATAGATGTAGTTCTTGCCGGCACTACGTTAAGTTATGTGTTAAATGTACCTCTAATGGATAGTGATGTATATATGTTATATAGAATATGGCCATTACCCGCGGAGTATGATCAGGCAAAGAAAATGTTCGTCTATATAGAGCCTGAGGAAAACTACTTGCTTGTTGATGATGCGAAACGAGAGTACGCGCTACTGTCCCGTGACCAGTTACACTGCAAAACGGCCACGCTAAGAAGTCAGATTTGCAAGCAGAGGTTTGTTGTAATGTCCACCTATGACCACGAGCGATGTGAAGCTCGTATGCTGCAGCCTATAAGAGAACTTCCGAAAGATTACAATCAAAAGTATATTATATTGAATGAAAGTTTCTGGACGGAGATACAAGACAATGAATGACTGTGTGTCGCACCCAAGGACGATGGTTTGACGATGTTGTGCAATGAGTTACCCCCTAATGATCTTATCATAAGATGTACTGGTAAATTAACATTTACAAGCCAGTGCAAAGGATATGGTGCGCAAGTCATGCTACAAGCTGACCACGTAAGTAGTAATAATGTAAGCAAGAATGGCATAGTACCTATGTTAAATTTAGATAAAGACTGTTGTGTGATAAATGAGGAGAACCAGGAGGCCACAAAAATACCTGTATCGTTACCCTTAGAACATATTGTAAGACACTTAGATGACCTAAAGATAGCAAGTCACAAAACAGATGAACTACAAAGCGAAACAGAATACCAGCAGCGAACGACCTTCCGAGGATGGTCACAAAGTATGTATTCCGCGTGGGCATACAAAGGTTCGGTAACCCTAGTTGTAATTATTACAATATGTTGTTCATGTATCTATTGTAATTGTTGTCGAGGGTGTGACAGAAGGTTGTGTGAAGGAGGAGGAAATTGTTGTGCAAAAATGTGTGTGACAAACACGGTGGTAACAAATTGCCGCCGTGAAAGAAGTGTCCGACACGCTCCTTCCCTCCATTCTGTACAGTGTGGAGAGGAGGAAGATAGTGGAGAGTATGAATTAAAGTATACACGACGTACTCCTCTCCCCGATCGAGTGCAGTGGAGAGAGCAAAGACAATCGCCACGACTCACTAAACAAATCGAACCACGTGCAAATACAGTGGAGCCGTTGGTGCCCAAGAAAGATAGGAGATGAAAATACAACTTAAAAATTATGAACAAGTGTAATTTGAAATTGGATGACAAACTATGTTGTATAAAATTGTATGTAACCTTTTTCCTTTTCCTTTTCTTTCGTGTTGTGTTGGAAACTATGTATATGAAATTTTAAAGTGGTCCTGAAATAAAAAGAGGTCTGTACTATGTGTACTATTATGTGAAACCTTGGTAATATTTGGTAAAGCTCTGGACTTTGAATTGTGTAATCCAAAACTTTGTATTGTTATGTGAACTATGAACAATGAAAAGAATAACATAGAAGAGTAATGTAGGAGTTACTACGACAAGTATGTGTGGACATCAAATACCCAAATGTTAGTTGTACTTACATTGTGCTTTCTATTTTTGTATGAGAATTTAACTTTTTTGTAGTTTATGATTTGAAACCATGTTTTAAAATAAAGTCTGGCAAGTTTTACTGGCACCGCATGTAGAGATCGAAAATTTTGTAACCTCGAGAGTCCGAGCTTACAAAATTTTCCCCTGGGGAAGGGAGGTGCCGCGAATGATAGGAAATAGAGTTAAAAATCAAGTAGGATGTAGGAATGGAAATTCTTGCTACCAGCGAGGCGGACGTGACCGGACGTAGCTTATGTGTAATGTTGACTCTATCTAACAAGAGCCGGCCGGAGTGGCCGTGCGGTTCTAGGCGCTACAGTCTGGAGACGAGCGACCGCTACGGTCGCAGGTTCGAATGCTGCCTCTGGCATGGATGTGTGTGATGTCCTTAGGTTAGTTAGGTTTAATTAGTTCTAAGTTCTAGGCGACTGATGACCTTAGAAGTTAAGTCGCATAGTGCTCAGAGCCATTTGAACCATTTGAACCATCTAACAAGAGCGGATTATGCCACATCACGAGGTGCATTCGGGAGGACGACGGTTCAATCCCGCGTCGAGCCATCCTGATTTAGGTTTTCCGTGATTTCCCTAAATCGCTCCAGGCAAATGCCGGGATGGTTCCTTTGAAAGGGCACGGCCGAATTCCTTCCCTGTCGTTCCCTAATCCGATGACCTCGCTGTCTGGTCTCCTCCCCCAACCCCACATCACGAGACTCGAGAGCTCTCGCAAGACGCAACCCTTGGACAGCGCCGTGCGGCCCCACGTGCTAGCGTGTGACACGCACGCAATTCTCCAGAGTACTGGAAACTTCTAGAACAAGTGGTGCCGGGTGCATTACCGCTATAAAAAGGCTAGCCGCCATATTGTTAAGAGAGTGATTGGAATGATGGCAGTGACGGAGCAGGTCAGTCGGTCAGAGACGGTTTAGCTGGAGTTCTGATGCTGTGAGATCGCAGTGCAGTGCTGCGTAACTACGAGGAGACTTAGACTTATTTCCGTGTAGTCAACACTTAGTCTTGCTATATTGGGACTTAAACCCAGGAAACTATGAGAAGTTGCACTACTAAGAAGGCAGTTAGTAGACTTTGTATATAGAACTGTTTATAAAACGGATGTGCCAGGGGGGCTTCCAGTGTATATATCCTCGTGCACTGATTTACGATTGCATCCAGTGTACCCTGAGATCCCAGCCGAGTTCCGTATTCTAACTCGCCCTACAGCCTTCTTTTCAATGGAGCAGGTGCACTGAAGGCAGCCCACGACCACGAGACCTCCTGTCAAGTAAGTTCTTTGACGCTCATCCTTGCAGACCTTCCACTCCCTCTCAGGACTCGTTTGCGGGACACGACAGGAGGAGAAACAAATTTGGTGTCAGATGCGGGGTAAGGGTGGAGAATCAGCATTTCTCTGGTGGAAATGTCTGGAAGGAGGTCCACTCATCCTTGTGAAGCCTAATGAAAAGCATCTTGTATATAACAGCAGCGAAATCGAAGTGGAATTCACCGAAGTGGCGTTACTCCGAAAGGCTTGCACCAGGCTACATCACACGTTTATTAACTAGTAGTACAAGCATCAGCCGCTATTTCTTCGGGATAGAGAGCGAAATCCTTGACGTACTACAACTATGAATCTTTATTTTCGATAAATTTCAAGACCTGTTAGATAGGTTTTATGTATAGTTATAGCGGGAACCATTTTCTCGCATAATTTTGTCTGTGGATTAAAATGGAGAAGGTTGGTACCCCTGAATTAATTTCATAAGTTCAGCTTTCATCATTTCCACATATTTTTAATTTTTTTCTGTCACATCCTGCATTACAGTGCGAAATTTTCGTGTTGTGGTAATAGAGGAGTGAACATGAAACGAAACCTTAATGTACGAGAATGAAACGTTGACTAGCATTGTTGTTTACCAATATCCTTCGTACACTGTCACATTTATGCGCTGTGTATCGTGTATGAATCCAATGGCACCGCTGGCCTCTTTAATTCTGATGCTTCTTTTTCGTAAAAAATCTAATGTAGTATGCTCTTTTTGCAGGTAAGATTCCTCGTATGCGCATAATGACACATTCACTGTGGCTCTGTTTAAAATCGAGTTCAGCCGATGGAACAGTTTCTTTGCTAGCCTGCAAGTCATTTTATGTGTGATGAAAGCTGCGCAGTGTTTGCGAAGATGGTAGTGCTTGTATTATTCAAAATATCGCAGAAATGGCTGTCTGATATATTTTGCCTCGTCTGTTCTTACGGCAAATACCTGCAATTTCGTGTCAGCCCAAACCGACACCACTCGTCGTGTCTTTCATGCGACTGCCAGTTTCGGCAGAGAGCATCCGTTTGTTTTCCGTCACAAACAAAATGGTTTTTAAAGCGGAATTGGACGTGCCCATTCGACGGAGCGGTCCCAAATAGCTCTATCGTGATATTCGTTACATCCGTATGTATTAGTAGGGACAGTAAGACTCGATGAATAGTCAGTACTCCGACAGTGAGTGAGCAGGGCTACTGCACGGCAGCGTGGGCCGGGACGGTGCTATCCCTGCAGGAGTACTGGTGATTCCTCGTGTTTTACGGTCCCTCATAATACATATCGACGAAACGAATATAACAGTACGCTAATTTGGACCGCTTTGTCGAATGGGCACAACAAACTGGCCTTTAATTTATTTTATATCTAACGGGAAACAAACCGATACCTTCCGTCTACACCGGGCGTAGCACTAAAGACGTGATGACCATTGTTTGTTTGGGTAGACTACCACTACACATTGCAAAAGCGAAATTGCAGATATCTCCCGAAACATCATAGAAAAAGATTGTGACGACGCTTACTAAAGACATCTGACATACACTGACGGAAAGAAATCGCAGTACCGAGGAGTTATGCGACATAAACGAAAGTTGGTAGGCAGTTTCTACACCCGATAGATGATGTCTGTTCACATTTGACGTCAGTGCTAGTGAGGATGGAAATCAGGTTTGCTTTAAATTCAGGCTGTAACGGTCACGAGTGTCACTTACTTTTGAGACTGGGCGTGCTGAGCTGATGTTACTCAAGTATGCCTCGAAAGCGACAAAGAAGTCATTATCAACAACTTACTGAGTGTGAACGAGGTCGTGTAAAAGGGCTACGAGAAACTGGACGTTCGTTCTGAAATGTTGCAGAAAGACTTGGAAGGAATGTAGCCACTGCACGCGGTTGCTGGCAGCTGTGCTCACGTGAACGCACCGGGCTCCGGACGGCCATGTGGCACTGCCGAGAGGGAAGACGTCGTGTTCGGCGCATCCTACTGCATCTGCAGCGGGACTTGGCACCAGGTGACACAACCAACTCTTACTTCGAGGACAGCTCCGAGCCAGACGCGCTGTACCGTGCGTTCCACTGAGCCCAAACCACTGCCATTTGCGACTTCGACGGTGTCGAGCGAGGGCTAATAGGAGGACAGGGTGTAGGCCTGTTCTGTTCTGTGGTGGAAGCTGGTTCTGCCTCGGTGCCGGTGACGATCGCGGTCGGTTAGAAGAAGGCCAGTTGAGGGCCTGCAAGCAACCGGTCCGCGTGCTAGACACACTGGACCCACACTCGGAGTTACGATCTGGGATGCGATCTCTTATGACAGCAGGAGCACTCTTGTGGTTATCCCAGGCAACCTTATTGCAAATTTGTACGTCAGTCTCGTGATTCGACCTGTTGTGCTGCCATTCGTGAACAGCATTCCAGGGAATGTTTTCCAAGAGGATAACACTCGCCCACATTCCGCTGTTGTAACACAGCTCGCTTTACAGCGTATCGATTTGTTGCCTCGGCCAGCTCGATTCCCAGATCTGCCTCCAATCGACACATATCTGATATCGTCTGACGACAACTCCGGAATCATCCACAAACAGCATTAACCGTCCCTGCAACGACCGACCGAGTGCAACTTGCATAGAATTTCATCCTACAAACCGACATCCGGCACCTGTACCACACGATGTGTGCACGTTTGCATATTTGCATCCAATATTCTCGCTGCTACACTGGTTATTAATGCACAAGTATCTCACATTTTTAACGGTTTATCTCGCGCTTACACTGATCTGTGATTCTGCAATGTTAATTACTTAAATATGTTACCTAGACAAATGTATTCCCGAAGTTTCATTACTTTATATTAATTATTTTTTGGTTTGCGATTTTTCCCCCGTCACATTGTATATGAGACAGCTATTTCTGTAGGTCCTATCAGGAAAACAGGGACACTAACATTATCTGGCTCCCTAAGGCATTGTACGGTGTGTGGTGGAGACACTGCTGTACCGACGGAGTAGCGAGATAGGCTCTTTCCAGAGGTGCCGGTACACAGGGGGCGCAAATCCTGAATGAAGAAAGAAGGCGAAGTAATAATTAACAGGGAGAGGTACGTGAGTTAGCCTACCGTTCGATTTTCCTCTCTTTTGCCTACGACAAGAAGAATTTGCTTCGAGCTGCGACTGTAAACGCACGCTGTTGCCACAGCGTCATTTCATCAAAGAAGCATAATGAACTACTGCGAACACGGTTTATGTTACAGCAGTGCTCTAGGCCCACACAGCTGCGGCCTATCATGTTCGACAGCGGATTTCTTGCTGATACTTCGCTACGGTATTGTACGACCTCGAGGGTCGACATGCGGGTGCTGTAGAAAATATGCTATTTTACCAAAGGCTTCTGATTTTTCCAATTTTTGATAACTGGAACGAGAAACTTCGGTGGAGCAAGCAAGCAAATAAGGTGGAGAGGATATGTCATTTACTTGTCCCTCCAGCCCGTACTTTCTGATTGATACGATCTGTTGTGTAAATAAAGAAGAATTCACAAGTATACCTTCTGTGGCCGATTAATAATATTACGGGAGTTGCTAGTCGCTGTGTCTACAGACAACTATACTCTGTGTACATCTACGTTGAACCCTGGTGGAAACAAAGGTATCTGCCGTTCGTCATTGGCTGCACTGCTCAGCCACCTGAGAGTAGGTTTTATTTATATATTAGGGATTTTAGTGTTCTTCTAGCGCGAATGAAATTCTGACTTGTTCCTTGCTAAATGCTTAACGTATGCGGTTCTTGTATCAAATATGACTGTACACTCTGTTTCCCTGCTCTTCATTGTTGCTAAACCTTCTTACAAAAGGAGCGTACCAGTTCGGTTTTCCCCCTGTCCTATTCCATTCGTGGGTGGTGCACGAGAAGCAAAACTGTCGTAGGGGAAAGTATGGGAAACTTGCGCAGAGGGTAAACATGCGCATTTCTGTTTCCCTGATTTAAAAGCTTTGTTGAACTTTGTAACCAGTGCTACACCTAGCGGCAGGTTAGCGAACTACTTTAGTCTGGTCGCTGGGCCGCCATTACAGTCTCGCGTTCAGTGAGTTTGCAAATGGTGAAATGTAACGTTGTGATCTAATTTGCAGTCCTCGGGATTTAAGACGGTGAGCCTCTATTTATTACGTTGACTAAATTTACTTGTGATAAAGTTAATGCCTGTATTGTATGGGTATGTTTTCACAAGAGTCCTGTTTGGTTGTAATTAGTTTTAAGAAAATTGTGGCCAAAATTTATTTCCAAAACACTATGGGGTAAGGGTGCGCACCGATGCGCACGTTTCCCCTTCATGTAGTTAAATACGAGCAGGCCACCAATAGTTCGTTTTTTTTTCTTTGTTCTCAGATGCCGAGAAAGTACGTCCGGAAAACAGAGCAGTACAGTTATACTGTAGACACGCTTAAACAAGCAATACATGCAGTAAGAACAGATGGGAGGAAAATCAGAGAAGTCTGTAGGAGCTTCAGAATACCAGAATCAACAAAACGAAAATACCTCGCGAAGCCCATTGACGAGGTAACACAGCCAAGTTTGGGGCGTAAGTCTATTATTCCCGAAAGTGTTGAGCAAGAAATGGTTGATTTTATCGTCCTTCTTGGCAACTTGTTCTATGGCCTAGCCGGCCGGAGTAGCCGAGCTGTTCTAGGCGCTACAGTCTGGAACCGCGCGACCACACCGGTCGCAGGTTCGAATCCTGCCTCGGGAATGGATGTGTGTGGCGTCCTTAGGTTAGTTAGGTTTAAGTAGTTCTAAGTTCTAGGGGACTGATGACCTCAGAAGTTACGTCCCATGGTGCTCAGAGCCATTTGAACAATTTCTATGGCCTAACACCTAAAGGCTTGCGGAAATTGGCATACGATACATTGAGAAGAATGGTATTAACCACAATTTCAACAAAGAGAGTGGCTTAGCCGGCAAAGGTTGGATGTACAGTTTTCTTCAGCGCCACCCGACCGTAAGACTGTGGCAGCCGGAAAATACTAGTGTGAATAGAATCAATGCTTTCAGCAAGAAAGAAGTTATTCGATTTTTTGACAATCCGCTAACTTTAAAAGAAAAACTGAATATTGATCCCACAAGAATGTACAGCCAAGATGAGACTTGCATAACCGTTGTACACAAAAAGTGTTCTAAGGTGTTTGCTACCAAAGGTTCAAAGAGGGTAGGCGCTGCAACTTCCGCTGAGAGGGGCAGGACCATCACTCGTGTGTTTTGTATGAGCGCTGGAGGTTATTTCACACCTCCTATGATGATTTATCCAAGAAAACGAATGAGTGCATATCTTCAGAAAAATGGACCGGATGGGGCCATATACTGTCGTTCCAACAATGGGTGGACCAACACAGAACTATTCAATGAGTGGCTTCTTCATTTTAGAAAACATACTCGCCCAACAGCTGATGAACCAGTGCTCCTCATACTGGGCAACCACAACAGCCACATTTCCATTGAGTCTTAGAAGTTTTGTAAAGAAAACCACATCCACATGGTCTCTCTCCCACCTCTCACGTCCCACCACCTACAACCCTTGGACCTAACCTTTTTTGGCCCTCTGAAGAATGCTCTTTCTAGGGAATATGACCTTTTCATGATACGAACAGGGCACCAGAGAATTACTGAGTACGAAGTTGCTGAGCTTGTGAAGAATGCTTTTCTTAAAGTTGCTACATTGTCAAATGCATTACCTGGCTTCCGTGCAGCTGGTATTCACTTATACAACCCCGACATGTTTTCTGAACTTGATTTTGCCCCAGCTCGAAAACTAGACGAGCTAAGAGTGGAAGCAGCCACAGATTGTGACAGTCCTTCAACATCCGCAGCACATAAGACCCCATCGACTGATACAAGTTCATTTGTGGGGCTATTTGATGATTCTACTTCCTCAAAATCCACGGGAGGTTTTACTGAAAGCCATAAGAAGTTTATGACTTATCTACCAGATTTTGACCTAAAGAAGAAATCTGATAGGCCTAAGCCTACTGAGGTTAAAACAAGAAAGCCCAGAGAAAAGCAGCATTCTGAAATACTAACTAGCACACCCATGAAAATAAAGCTTGAGTTGGATATAGAAAAGAAAAAGGAAAAAGAAGAGGTGAAACAGCAAAGAATTGCCAATAAAAACATAAAAGTTGCTAGAAAGCCTGATCTCGGCAAGAGGCCTAAGCCTAATGCAAAAGAAAGTATGGATAAGAAGAGACTTCAAAACAAGAAAAAGGATAATCAGACTTTTGGCAAGAAACACTTACAAAAGAAGGTAAACAAAATTGAAGAAGAATCAGACGATTCAGATGTTGACGAAGTTCCACTGTATAACGACTATGAGTCCGATGATATCGGCATGGAGCTGTTTGACCCTGGCGCACTTCAAGGAGCCGACGACGAGATTTGCGGACTTTGTGGAGATCACGGAACTGTGGTACACATGTACTATGTGCAGCTTGTACCGCAAATGATTCTGCTAAAGATTTTATATATGATATGTACAGTGAAGGACTTATCTAACTTGTTAAATCTGTAGGCCCCTAACATCAAAGAAAACTTTGCATTTTATTTGAAAACCAATAGTCCTGAACTATGCTAAAGTTTGTAAAATTTGATTAAAACTTATGTTTAACCTAATCTAACATGTGCCTTATCAATATAATCTTTGGAACAAACCTTGTATTGGTTTTTTTTCCTCTCCAGGTATTACTGCGTATCAATTCTTCTAACATGCGCACAATTACCCCACCCGATGCGCACATTTCCTCGACGCTCGGGAAACCGTCCGCTTAGGTAGTGTCTTGGAATTTTGTTTTTGGTGTGTTTATTTTTGAATATTTTGGGTTATCTTAATTTTTTGTAGATACTAGTATAGTTGTTCTAGGTTTTGATGTAAAATAATCTTTGTTTAACGAACTCAAAATTTTTTAAAAAGAAGTTCCGCTTAGGTGCGCACGTTCCGTATGAACCCGAAGGTCTCTAGTTTTGGCGTCTTCATTACGTGAAATATAGGATGCAGGCAGTAATATGCTGTTTGACTCAGTTAGGAACGCGACCTCTTGGAACAGTGGCAGTAAGATGCACAGCGTGGCTCTTACATCTTACACCGTGAGCGGAAACGATTATCGATGTAACGATACCTTGCTGACTCATAGCCGCTGGACACAGAACGTGCAATTGACATATTGTTTGCCGGCCGCGGTGGCCGTGCGGTTCTGGCGCTGCAGTCCGCAGCCGCGGGACTGCTACGGTCGCAGGTTCGAATCCTGCCTCGGGCATGGGTGTGTGTGACGTCCTTAGGTTAGTTAGGTTTAAGTAGTTCTAAGTTCTAGAGGACTTGAGTCCCATAGTGCTCAGAGCCATTTGAACCATTTTTTGACATATTGTTTGCTTTATCATACGTATTAGGTTAATTATGAATGAACACACTTAGTATGCATTTTATTAATTTAACAGCTATGAAGATGTTTAGTACTTGAACGAAACCAGTTAATAGTGCAAAATGTGCGCCATCATACCGTTATAAAATATAGTGCACTAAAATTAGTGATAAACATTATATATTTATATGAAATTTATCGCACGCGAGCAGATATGTTGTTCGCGTCTGTATCTGTTAACTATTAGTACAAAACGCTTGTTTTGTCTTATTTGTAACCAATACCAAGTTTATGCCATTTCGTATTTTGTTTCTCAAATATGATTTACAGAAGAGCTGTTCATTTTAGCTTAGCCCAGTAGCCATTTAACAAGGCAAGCAAGTGATGACTATCAGTGAGGGAGATCAGGCTCATAATGCAATCAGCAGCTTATCCGACCTCGACTCACTAGATGTCTGACTTGACGTCCAACGTGGCGTGTAATTAATTGTCGATTAATAAACAGTGATCGTCATCATACTCTTGTTACACTCATAAAATACTACATAAATTGTATACTGTATTTAGGTATGAAAACTGCCTCAACATAATCATTCCCATTATAGCAGTTTCTCTTACCTGGCCCGTGTAACAAGATCATTGCATAAGAATAAAATATCCTTCACATCCCTTTAAAATATAAAAATTTTCGACTAAAACATGTATAAAACGAACTCGCGAAACACACACACGCACACACACACACACACACACACACACACACACACACACACACACGAACGCTCCTTGATAAAAGCTTGTTCTAGGATAATTCTTAAAAATTGTGATAAAATGAGAACACAAGTAAAAAGAGGAGATGCAATCAAAGACTCAGGTGATGATGCCTTGTTAGAAAATTTGGCTATATGCCAGATTGCTCGTAGACTTTGTACTTCGTGAACTCTGTGGCGATCAAAAAGTAGCTGTGTTCGACAGCTGAGTGATGTTTTCGATTAGCAACCGATTCGAAAAGAGTCGTGTCTGGTCGTTCCGATTAAGGTTTTCCGTGATTTGGTTAACATATTTCTTAACGCTCTCTCGACCACAGGAAATCGCTGTATAGTTCCGTGGAGCGTCCCATATCTACAATCGCGAACAGGACAGTGCTGGTTGCGTTCTTTTTTCAGTCTGTAAGCAAAGAATGGTCATTTCAAGTTCATACTATGCGTGCATTGTCAATTTGCCGTAAGAAAGGTTATTAGCACGTGAAGCTGATAAACGAACTGGCTTAAACCACAGTGACGACATTGGAACATTCAGTTACTATCGAAAGACACAAAACATTGAAGATCTGCGCCCATAGCGATCTATAGTACAGACCACTAAGCATTGTACTTATATGGATTGATGACCTGCAGCCGTCTAGAATGAAATTATAAATATATATTAATACCTTCAGCAGCTTACAGGCGTTGGTACATATCAACGGGGACAGGCGAAAATGTGTGATCCGACCGTGACTAGAAGCCGGGATCTCCTGCTTACATGACAGACGCTCTATCCATCTGAGCCACCGAGGGCACAGAGGACAGTGCGACTGCAGGGACTATCTCGCGCACGCCTCCCGCGAGACCTACATTCTCACCTAATCTACATCTACATTTATACTCCGCAAGCCACCCAACGGTGTGTGGCGGAGGGCACTTTACGTGCCACTGTCATTACCTCCCTTTCCTGTTCCAGTCGCGTATGGTTCGCGGGAAGAACGACTGTCTGAAAGCCTCCGTGCGCGCTCTAATCTCTCTAATTTTACATTCGTGATCTCCTCGGGAGGTATAAGTAGGGGGAAGCAATATATTCGATACCTCATCCAGAAACGCACCCTCTCGAAACCTGGCGAGCAAGCTACACTGCGATGCAGACCGCCTCTCTTGCAGAGTCTGCCACTTGAGTTTATTAAACATCTCCGTAACGCTATCACGGTTACCAAATAACCCTGTGACGAAACGCGCCGCTCTTCTTTGGATCTTCTCTATCTCCTCCGTCAAACCGATCTGGTACGGATCCCACACTGATGAGCAATACTCAATTATAGGTCGAACGAGTGTTTTGTAAGCCACCTCCTTTCTTGATGGACTACATTTTCTAAGCACTCTCCCAATGAATCTCAACCTGGTACCCGCCTTACCAACAATTAATTTTATACGATCATTCCACTTCAAATCGTTCCGCACGCATACTCCCAGATATTTTACAGAAGTAACTGCTACCAGTGTTTGTTCCGCTATCATATAATCATACAATAAAGGATCCTTCTTTCTCTGTATTCGCAATACATTACATTTGACTATGTTAAGGGTCAGTTGCCACTCCCTGCACCAAGTGCCTATCCGCTGCAGATCTTCCTGCATTTCGCTACAATTTTCTAATGCTGCAACTTCTCTGTATACTACAGCATCATCCGCGAAAAGCCGCATGGAACTTCCGACACTATCTACTAGGTCATTTATATATATTGTGAAAAGCAATGGTCCCATAACACTCCCCTGTGGCACGCCAGAGGTTACTTTAACGTCTGTAGACGTCTCTCCATTGATAACAACATGCTGTGTT
The DNA here is from genome assembly GCF_023864345.2 of Schistocerca serialis cubense. Lineage (NCBI taxonomy): Eukaryota > Metazoa > Arthropoda > Insecta > Orthoptera > Acrididae > Schistocerca > Schistocerca serialis. The sequence continues at coordinate 10,584,376 of NC_064640.1, forward strand.
CTGTTTGATAAAAACTCTTCAATCCAGCCACACAGCTGGTCTGATATTCCGTAGGCTCTTACTTTGTTTATCAGGCGACAGTGCGGAACTGTATCGAACGCCTTCCGGAAGTCAAGAAAAATAGCATCTACCTGGGAGCCTGTATCTAATATTTTCTGGGTCTCATGGACAAATAAAGCGAGTTGGGTCTCACACGATCGCTGTTTCCGGAATCCATGTTGATTCCTACATAGTAGATTCTGGGTTTCCAAAAACGACATGATACTCGAGCAAAAAACATGTTCTAAAATTCTACAACAGATCGACGTCAGAGATATAGGTCTATAGTTTTGCGCATCTGCTCGACGACCCTTCTTGAAGACTGGGAGGGTGTTATCTTTTGCTGTATTTATTACATAATATGCGCCATCACCAATTGTAGTCTTTGTTCTTCTTGTCCGAAACGAATTTCTTAAAATAGTAAGGGGCATCTTTTATGCTATATACATAAATAAATTCATAAAGTTTACATGAGCACAGGTCGTTTTATTTGATTTGCTTTGCCGTGGTATGTTTCCTCATGCAACTATAAATGACCATTTAGGTTTCAAGCATTAGAGGTCCTCGTAACTTCACTCAGTGACTACAAATCGTAATGTAGCTAACACTTTTCCTCACAGCTTACAGCATCTCTCACGACTGTATTCTTTTTTTGTCAAATAAGGTTTGATGAATTTCAGTAGATTCGAAAAGCATGTTTCAGTCATTCTTAATTAATTCTGAAAATCATCGGCTCCCAGCTCCGTAAGTCAGCGGAGGGTGGGAGAATTTCTTCCTGAGCATTAGCCATTTCTTTGCCCACGGCTTTCTCTCCGCGTTCTTCGGCCTTTTTAGAACTAAAACAATCAAGGCAAATCCCAGTTTTTGTGTCCTTGTAATACCAAACGGGATCTCGTAGAACACAGCCTCACTGAACCTAAGGTTAACAAATGGTAACCAGCGATAGGAACAAGGATTCGCTGTAATCGCCGAGTGCTGTCGGCCGGGACGCGTGTAGGCTGCCCCGAAATTGGTCGGTTGGTCGGTCGGCCTATAAATTGGTGGGAGTGTAGGGACCTTAAGAAAGTTGAAAACGGAACACCTCGAATGGAACCTCGATCAATGGTGCGCGCTTCTCTTCGTCGAGAGTACAGGAATTGTCTGATGTTTGGTGATCGTCGTGGACGAAAGTGAATGCGGCCAGTACCAATGCAGGGAGGTGGGGCAACCATGTTTTGAGCCGATAATACACACTGATATCTGGAGCCTCTTTCGCTGTCAAGGGTAATTTGAAGCCTGTGCAGTGTAGATGTTTCTACTTTTTAGGCCTTTATTTGTAGTTCAAACAAATTCTTCACATTATTATGTCGTATGTGCTTCTATTAACTCTTTTCTTTTTAAGTGAATGTGGATGTCACGAAAAATTGAGGCCGAGCGGTTCTAGGCGCTTCAGTCTGGAACCGCGCTAACGCTACGGTAGCAGGTTCGAATCCTGCCTCGGACATGGATGTGTGTGATGTCCTTAGGTTAGTTAGGTTTAAGTAGTTCTAAGTTCTAGGGAACTGATGACCTCAGATGTTAAGTCCCATAGTGCTCAGAGCTATTTGAAGCATTTTGAACTAAAAATTGATATATTATTTTTATTTTTTCCTATAAGTTCCAGTAGTAAATTTCATCATGTACAGCTGTAATAATGATGGTCAATGTGATAAGATTTACTCGTGCTCTAGTACAGTAGTTTTCAGTCGGACGAAAGATTAAGATGTAAGGACGGCATGCTTTTCTCACGAAAAGTAAACTACGAGTTAGCGGCGTTCCTGACGAAGCAGTAGGAAAGCACCTCCCAGTAATCACTCGGGGGCCTACAGACAATGCAGAACACGAGAGCGAGAGAGAGAAGAGCTAATATCACAGGTGTTCATTGCAAAGTGCAATTTTGAATCCATCCTGATGCAGTCGCTTTCATCCTCGCGTCTTCACTGTCGGAATTATATTAAGAGCAGTGCGGTCGGTGAAATTTATTATAGATACTAATTTCTCAGTTACGTCTGTAAATAATGCTGCTAGGTTCTATTAAACAGTAAGCATCGACTTGTAGACTATCAATACACGTACAACTAGATGATTACTCCGCAGTTCTGACTGAAGTGCTTAGCAGATAGGATGCAAGACACCACTTCAACAGCGCATGGGAAAATGACAAACAAAATTTTTTTGTGGTAGGTCTGATTTCTTTTTTTATCGTAGAGGTCCTTCCTGTATATGTAAGTGGAGGACAGCAAAAATTTCGTGAAACGATTTCGCCCCAATTGAGGTTACTTTACTTTTAATGATTGCTATCCCAACATGTTTATTATAAGTGTGACACTCTTTCCCTTATTTTGTGATATGTTTTGAATCCTACCTTGTAAGTATCCGACACTGCTCAGCTATACTGCGAACTTACCAAAACGCAGGAAAATAGTTCTTATGACCACAATATTAACGATATACAGTTGAAACCGATTGATCCACACAAATTCCTAGGTGTAGCAGTTTGAATGGGAATGATATGGAATGATCTCATAGACTCAATCGCAGGTAACGCTAGTGGTAGGCTTCCGTTTACAGGCATTATACTGGGAAAATGTAGTCAATCCACAAAGGGAGGAAGGAAGATTACTCCCGTCCACAACAAGATCATCAGGCGTTAATCACAAGTTCGGATTAGGGAAGGAAATCGGAAGTACGCTTTCAAAGGAATCACTTGGCGTTTGCTTTAAGCTATTCAGGAAATCACGGAATTTGTGAACCACAATTTAAAAAAAAAACACTCAACACTCAATAACCATTCAAATTATCATAAAAATTATAGCAAGTAAAAATTCAAGAATGATGAGGTGTTTCCAAAAGCTGCTTATCTGTGTAGCATACAGCTATGCGGCTTTTGGAAACACCTCATCGTTCTTCACTACAGCTATGCGACTTTTGGAAACAAACCATTCTCGACTTCCTAATTGTTATAATTTGTATGATATTTCTGAAAGGTTGTTGAACGTTGAGTGTTTTTTTACTGTTACTCAAAATGTCTCTTAGCTGTGGTTACCCTCCCCACAAAGATGTTTGTACAAACCTAAATTTGAACCGTCGTCCGCTCCAATGTGAGTCCATTGTGCTAACAACTGCACTACGTCGGTCGTGTCTACAAAGCGGACTGGTTAACAATGTACTCGTGCGTCCCTACTTACAATATTGCTCAAGTCTGTTTGATCCATACCAAATAACAGCAACGTATACACCAGTTCCAGTCATATTAATGTGACCACCGCCCATGTTCAAAGTCCAATAACCACTCACAGGCGCAGGTGGCAGCACTAGCAGTGGAGAGAATATAAAGTATGTCGAAAGGACTACGGAAACAGTGCGAAATGGAGCGATTTATCTGACGGCGCTTCTGGGCCAAGGCTGGAAGCATTTCAGAAGCTGTTAAGTCTGTAAACAATTCGCGTTCTGCCGCGATTAAAGTATAAGTGGCGCTATTCAAAACCGGCGCTGAGGCAAATATGGTGCATCACGGTCCACGGATGACGGGGGTGCGTAGAAGTGTACGGGAGAACAGACGTGCAACCGAGGGGCGGCCGGTGTGGCCGAGCGGTTCTAGGCGCTTCAGCCTGGAGCCGCGCGACCGCTTCGGTCGCAGGTTCGAACCCGGCCTCGGGCATGGATGTGTGCGATGTCCTTAGGGTTAAGTAGTTCTAAGTTCTAGGGGAGCGATAGTGCTCAGAGCCATTTGAACCGAGGGGCTACCAACAGCGTCTCCTCAGCGTACGAGCAGGCAACCATTCTGATTGCCTTTCATCGGCGACTAAGGCTGGAATTTGCGGAAGTGGACGTCCAATGAGTGACGACAGGTGTCCTTCTCAGATGAAGTACTACGCTAAGTCCTACCTATCAAACAGTCCACAGTGATTTGCAATGTACGTAAATTTAGTATAAATATAGATTCTAGAATCACCGGTCGGGAGAACCTCGTGCTGATCACATTTCCCTCCGTATCCGCATCCGGTGACGCCTACGGGCTGAGGTTGACACAGTGGCCGGTCGGTGCCGTTGAGCCGCCAAGGCCTGTTTGGACGGTGTTTGTTTGTTTGTATAGATTCTAGAATAGGACAGACGAGAGTGGTGTAAACCTTTTTTTTCAAATTTGTTGCACTTTCTAATTGTTCTTCGAATAAAAGTCATCTTTGGATCTCCTTCCCCACTGTATTTCTTATACGATCATTCCAATTGTAGTTGTTCCTAAGAGCAATCCGTAGACATTTGCTCCAATCGATAACTTCTAAATTTGTGTCACCTGTCATGCAGCAGAAATTCGACAGTATTCTCGTTGCACTAATGGGCAGGATCTAACTTTTCAGGATCAACTGTCACTTTTCGAACCATTCAAATACGTTGTCTAAATCATTAGTAATTCGTTTGGCACGTTTTGTAACTCATCTAGGCGGTAAATGATGGCACCACCGGCAAATCTTTTATTTGTCCATTTAATGGCACGCGAAGACGAGAAACAGTAGCCAGCGGTTTCACAGGGCACTCCACGATTCTCAAACACGAAGAAAAAGCCCGCGGAAAATAGAAAGTGGCGCCGAGAGCAGAGCCGAGCCGCACCGGAGTGGTCGAGCAGGTAGTGAAGCGTGTGGTGCCAGCTAACGGCAACCTGGCGGACAGGAAGAGCCTGCCAGTCCTGAACACAGCTCGAGCAAAATGGAGCGTATCGCGAAATCATTCCTGTTTGCAGCCAATGAATAGCAGCAGTGATTACGTTGCGCTGCTTTTTGTAACTTTTTTGATATCTCACTTCATCCCGTGTAACTAAACACGCAGAACGAAAATGTCGGTGGAGCTGTAACAAACATACATCGTCCAAAGAAGAAAATATGTGACAGGGTTTGTATCTTCCAAAAATCAGACCATTCTTTTCTCCTGTTCTGTATTCGGCACTTCAGACAGAGCCACAGAGCTGTGTTTATAAACACGAGTGCGTTGTTACTGGTAGCGTTGTGGTATCGAGTTTCGTTGACAGACATGAGCTGAGCTTCTTTCTGTATACAGGGTGATTCAAAAGTCATGCCCTATAGGACTATATAGTATTCAGATGTATGACAGAAACTGACATCCGAAGCGAAAAATATATAGTAAACATGGACTCTAAAATGCATACCTTATGAGTTATGAACACTTATTCGTCTTCGGTGCTGTGAAACGAATCCCTTTTACTGCAAGGAGCTAGAAAGGACCAAAATAAAGAAAAAACTGTATAGTAAATGCTGAATTTAAAATGCATACCTTAAGAGCTGTGGGTACTTCTTCCGCAGAAGAAGTGTTTCGCAGTAGTGAAAATGAACAAGTGTTCGTAGATCCTAAGCCAAATATTTTAGTTAGCCCATGTTTACAAGGTTATTTTTTCTTGTTTTGTTCATACTACCTCCTACCAAAATATGGAAAGTAAAGAGCTTGCAATACAAGGGGTTTGTTTCACAGTTTCCAAGATGTGGTCATAGCTCTGAAGATATACATTTTGGGACCCATGTTTACTTGACGTTTTTGCTTCGAGTGATTGTTCCTGTTATATCCCTAAATACGACTTCGTTCTATGGGCTAGGACTGTCGACTCACCAATGTACCATTGTCCAATGAGAGATGACTTTTGAATCACCCTGTATACGAGCTTTTCTTTCGGCTACATCCTGTGAGACATGTCATTATTTCAGTATCGGTGGGAGACTGTGATATACTGAGAACAGCTCATATGTGTCGTAATCAATCATCATCTATGCCGTAATTACAGAGAAATCTTGCTTTACGAGAGTATCAGCGGGTCTTTTTGTGTCGATGACTTGATAAGATGTGTGGCCACACCTCTGGAAATTGAAATATTTTTCTGACGAAACAAGTAACAACGAAAGTATCCCAAGGCAATGTATATAAATGATGACGGCGGTAGCTTACTGAGGATGTTCACAGACTATACGAGTGGGTATTGGCAGTTTGTAGCGGAAGAAAACTGTAGGAAGACCTCCGAGGATCGACGCTTGCTGCTGGGACTGGCAGTTGACCATCAAGACCAATAAATATAAAGTACTGCGAATAAATAGACGGGAAGACCCATTATTGTTTGATTACACCATTGACGATCATTCAGTGGAAAGAGTAACAAACGTAAAGTACCTAGGAATACTCGTTCGGAGCGACATAAAGTGTAAAGACCACATAAAAATTTCAGGGACAGTTTCCAGGTAGGAGTAATAGAGTAGATGGAGAAGATCTAAATAAGAGCTGCGCGTTTCTTCGTGGATTCATTTAGCTAGCGCGAGAACGACATTAAAAGAGACGCACTGGGCATTATGGGGATATTTCTGTTGGAATTCCAAGAGCATACGTTCGAATAAGAGTCAGACAACACATTACACACACATCACCACGACTGGAGATTCAGAGAAATTTGAGCATATGTAGCGGCTTACCAACAGCTGTTCTTCCAATGTAGTATTACTGAATGGAAAACGAAAGGCGAGAAATGACGGTGGTACTACAGGTTCACTCAGCCACACGCAAATGGCTTGTAAAGTGTACGTGTAGATAGAGATTCTGCGCTAAACGTTTTGCCTCCTGCCGACATTTAGTCTACGTCTGGAATGAATATAGTGACCTTTCGGGCGCCGTCGGATGCATTCAAAACAGACAGTTCGGAAGTCATCCATCGTGGTCACGGACGACGATCAGAAAAACTTGATTGTTACACAACCAATACAAGCCTAAAACCTGATCCCGGTTTTTCCATACAGTTGTCATCACACCATTCAGTGTGACGTTCAATTCGTATATCATCGATTTCGAGACTAATATAGTCTTATTTTCTGGTACCTAACATGCCTAAAAAATCGAGTGTCATAAGCGCCACTCGTGTTCGTAAAGAAAATGTGGACGCCATTAAAAATCACCCATAGTGTCAAATTTAACACGATATGCTTTCCACATAACAACATCTACCAGCAGCAGGAGGAAGTCAGGCGAATTCCGTGGCACGTTAATACATGATTGGGATTGTACAGTCTTGAAGTCGATCGTACACGAACGGAACATCACGATAACTTGTGGGATACAGCTGTACGGAGAGACTGACAGGACTAAATTAACGAACAATTGGGGAACAGGTTTGGATGTCCTGCCCAAGAAGCATTTCGTTCAGCGATAAACTGAGTATTGCTAGCTGTATACTCTGTAGTTGCCGGAATTGTTGGGATATCCCAGAAGCTGCACTGGCGCAGTGGTTAGCATCTAAGCTCACATTCGGGAGGGCGACGGTTCAGATCCCATCCAGAGTTATTGGCTATAGATGCTGATAACTGTGTACAGTCACTTAGGAAATATTTGTCTGACTCCATTAATTAGTTTTGGTACATTTTCAGGCTGATCTTCGTAAGGAGCGCGGTTGTATATTCACGTTTGTACTCGATGTACTGGGGGCCGCTCCTTGCGGCAGTATGAGAGGTATCCGTGTTAATATCCACCAGGTAGCTAACATTTTCATCACGTACCAGCCAGTCACCAGAAATCCGCCAGCATCCCGCCCGTTCTGTACAACTGATGTATACCACCACAGTTATCTGTATTTACCGTATATTTAGTTGACAAACAGTCACGCTATTCTCTAGTATCTGTCAGGGATACGATGACCCACCCGGATTTAGGTTTTGACGATTTCCCTAAATCGCTTAAGGCGACGGTATTCTACAGTATCTATCAGGGATACGATGACCAACCCAGATTTAGGTTTTGTTCGATTTCTCTAAATCGCTTAAGGCGACTGCTGGTGCGCTTCCTACGGAAGGACACGGCTAATATTCTTCCCTGTCCTTTCGCTAGTCCGAGCGCTAATGATGTCGTCGTTGACAGTACGTTAGACCCTAATCTGGCTTCGCTTCACGAGTTGCGACCAGAGCTCGGCCGCTATTTGAGGAGCGGCTGGCTGGAATGTACTTACGGGGAGACGCGGCGAAGGCGCCGGCCAGGAAGGCGAGCACGACAAGCGGCGCGAGCTGCTGCATCTCGTCCACTGGCGCGGTTGGGCGCGCGCTGCCTGCACGGCCGCACCGTTACGTGACGTCACAGCCGCCCCCACCCCGCCCACGACGGCGGGCGCGCCTCCCTCTGCCGTCCAGCCTCACCGTCGTCCACACCTGTTGCTCTGGCGGCCTGGGCAGTCGACGTTTTAAAACGCGGAAGCTACCTTATCTGTCCTGTAGACGAGCGCTGGTCAACTCGTCCGTCAGTCGCGAGTGATAACGCCACATGTCTTCGGTTTAAGTTATCGGTGATAAAATACAGGAAGCGAAAAGTTATCTACAACATGTACAGAAACCAGGCTGTAGCCATAAGAATAGAAGGGCACGAAAGGGAGGGAGGCAGAGCTGTAACCTGTCCCCAACGTTATTTAATCGAAACAAAGAGGAAGAAGTAACGGAAACCGAAGACACATTTGAAACGGAAACTGAAGTTCAGGGAGAAGAGACAAAACCTTTAAGGTTCGCCACTGATATGGTAATTCTGCCAGAGATGGCGAATCACTTATCCCTCTTACTACTGGGACATTTTTATCTGACTGAATACCACTGTCATCATATAGACACCCCCACTGTGATCATATAGACCCCAAGTAATTTACACCAGATATATAGGCAGTATTTTAATGAAATAACATATTACGTTCAAGAAACAAAAAGCAATTTAGATTGGAGTCATATTGACACCAGTGATACTCAGTGCAAAGAACCATGAATAAATTTTACTGTACTGTAAATATAAAGCTGAACAAAACATTGTTGGAAACAATTGATTCGGAGAGAGAAAGCTATATATTTAAAAAAAAAACAGCTTCGGAAACAAGGGAGATATGATTTACCAACATGCTTATGGGGTCATATTGACCCAAGTGGTACAAGGACGGATACAACAACAGCTGATGCAAGAAACTCTGGCAATGGATGCTAAAATAAGTGGGAAATAAGATTTTCATTACTGCAAGTGTTTTGTATAATAGCTGTTAAACATAACATTCATCATTCTGTTTTCATAAATGTTACATTCATGATTCAGACAAACAATTTAAGCTGGGGTCGTACTGTCCCAGTGGCACTCAGGGCAAAGACCATGGAAAAAATTTAATATTTAGTAAATATAAAAATGAACGAAACACCATTGTTTACGATCAACTCAGAGGGACAAACTCATATAATTTGAAAATAATGGTTTTGGAAACAAGGGAGACATACATTTACAATGTATTTATAGAGTCATATTGACCCCAGTGGTACCTGGAAGTTTAAAGGATCAATTGAACTGAATATATCCTGTCCTGGCTGGAAGGTGATTAGTAAAACAAAGGAGAGTAGTCGAAATAAGTCAGGTGATGCTAGGGTAATTACACCATTGGCCATTAAAATTGCAATATTAGGAAGGGTAGCAAACAGCGAAGTTTTACTTACTGTGCAAAGAAAGTATAGCATCCAGAATTCGGTTGTGAAGGGAGAGTTCACAACTTGTCACTGTCTCTCGCCCCCATCCCATCCCCAAAATATAACTCGTTGTCATCCTCGTTTTAATGTGTTACAGAGTTACAGATACCTAGAATTTTAATAATAACAATTAGATATATCATCTGTTTTATCAAAGTAATAATAACAATAAATTGTTTAATTACAATATACAGGTTGTCCCATAAATCTTGACCACCCTAAATAACTGTTTGTCCAGATGCAAATTACAGAATGTTTCAAGCAAATGTTCTTTAGCCGTCAGGGTGACATCAATCAGCATGATTGCCTTCGTTGTAGCTTTGTTTTTTTTATAAAGATATGAACAGTGGTATGACTTTGTTAAATGGCACCCTGTATTTTTTTATGCGGTAATTCATTTCCTCTCCTAAAGACCTATTCAAAAATGTATCACAGTGTGTCATTCACTGAAACACAACGTTATTAATTACATAAGACAACACTGACGTTGACGCTCCCAGCGCTTAGTGCAGGTACTCGGGCTAATGGAGCGCATCCACGTGATGACGTTGACAGAGGACAAATGCAAACATAAGTAGAACGCACATCTGTCATTCCGTCAATCATCGTCAGTTCAAGAGGTGTGCGAGTAGAATGTACACCAGCAAGAAATGCTACACATCTATGGGGAATGTAAGTTAGCAGAACAGTAACTGCAATACTGTTTTCTTATGTACGTGTACATTTAGTACAGTATTTTAGTCCTTTTAATACTGTTGTGTAGAGTAGGCATACAGTAAAGGCTGTCCTTCCTACAAACTGCATCGACATAACGTTTGCCGGCCGATGTGGCCGTGCAGTTCTAGGCGCTCCAGTCTGGGACTGCGAGACCGCTACGATCGCAGGTTCGAATCCTGCCTCGGGCATGGACGTGTGTGATGTCCTTCGGTTAGTTAGGTTTGAGTAGTTCTAAGTTCTAGGGGACTAATGACCTCAGATGTTAAGTGCCATAGTGCTCAGAGCCATTTGAACCATTTGACATAACGTTTCCTTTATTGTTGCTGTTGTTGAAGGTAGGCGAAATGCTACGCAGGCAGCGGAACTGTACAGAGAGCGATATCCTGACAAGAACCCACCTCCCCGTCGGATGTTTTCTCGTCTTGTTGCGAGGCTTCGGGAAACGGGAAGTTTCAACCCACGACAACGCAATCGTCGTAGCATTCGCGAAGATGAAGCTGCCACAATTAATGTTCTCGCTTCCGTCGCTATGAATCCACATGTGAGCACACGATCGCTTGACCACGAGATTGGCATTCCTGAAACCGGTATACATCTTATTCTTACACGTCACCGGTTCCATCCTTACTATGTACACCTACAGCAAGAATTGCATGGCAATGATTTCCGGAATCGTGTACAGTTCTGTCAGTGGGCACAGCAGCAAATCCTCGCCAACCCGAACTTCTTCTTCAGTGTTCTATTTACCGATGAACATTCCTTCTCAAACAAAGGACAGGTAAATACAAGGAACATACATTATTGGTCCAGCGACAACCCACGATGGCTTAGACAGGTGGAACATCAGCGCCAGTGGAGTGTTAATGTCTGGTGTGGGATGCTTGGTACTACAATTATTGATTCTTATTTCATCAATGGTAGTCTAAACGGCACAGCGTATGACAACTTCCTCAGACGAATTCTTCCTCCTCTTCTGGATGAAGTGCCGCTAAGAACCAGAATGCTTATGTGGTTTCAACACGATGGATGTCCAGCACATAATGCCTTGCGTCCACGTCATGTTCGGAATCGAAAGTATCCTGCCAGACGGATTGGTAGAGGAGGAGCAGTTACTTGGCCTGCTAGGTCTCCTGATTTACGTCCTCTGGACTTTTTTCTTTGGGGATGCATTATAGACGTTGTTTATCGCGATATTCCAACAACTCCGGTGTACATGCGGGAACGTATCGTGCTTGCTTGTAATTCTCTTCAGCAGGCAACACTGGAAGCAGTAAATAATTCTTTCACTCAACAAGTGTACCAGTGTATCTGTGTCCAGGGCCACCACTTCGAGCACCTTTGGGTTTTCTACTCCTGGGCAATGGTACAGGAGAGACAAAGTCAATTTTGTGTTATGTTTTTACTTGGTTTTCGTTTGTTTTATGACAACTCCAGCAAGTGGACGAGTTTGTGATCCCAGGCTCAAAGTCAATGTTATGTAATGTAATTAATAATGTTGTGTTGCAGTGAATGGTACACTGTGATACATTTTTGAATAGGTCTTTAGGAGAGGAAATAAATTACCGAATAAAAAGTACAGGGTGCCATTTAAAAAAGTCATATCATTGTTCATATCTTTGTAAGAAACAAAGCTACAACGAAGGCAATCATGCTGATTGATGTCACCCTGATGGCTAAAGAACATTTGCTTGAAACATTTTGTAATTTGCATCTGGACAGTCATTTACGCTAGTCAAGATAACTGGGACACCCTGTATATGGTCTTTGTTTTAACTTGAGACAACTAAATACCTCGAAAACGACGCATCTTACAAAAAAAAGTTCTAGGTGAAAAGTTAATATTAGTAAAGAAGGGGGCATCTGCCGTACAACTCGCCACCTCTTAACCCCGGCTCCCGAGTGATTGTGCAGTACAAATAATATGGCTACACGTTACTGTTTCTGACAAATAAGCTACTTGTATGGTAACGTAATTTTCTGTTCCCTACGGTGTTGATTATGGTGAGTCGCCAAACCACTGGAATGCTTGATTTCGGTGTCCGCCCTCGAACTCGCCGTTAAGGTGTCTGATTTTGATGTGCGTCTACATCCAACTGCCGTAACTCTCGCGATGGTCGCTATGTGACTACCAGTGGAATAAAAACCGCAACCACTGCAAGAAGATCAAATGTCCGTGAAGTGACAGTGACAAGCGCACATATCGTGTAAGCACTCACAAGCTCGCCCCATCGCTCATGAGATACTGTCAAATGGTTCAAATGGCTCTGAGCACTATGGGACGCAACATCTTAGGTCATAAGTCCCCTAGAACTTAGAACTACTTAAACCTAACTAACCTAAGGACAGCACACACACCCATGTCCGAGGCAGGATTCGAACCTGCGACCGTAGCAGTCCCGCGGTTCCGGACTGCAGCGCCAGAACCGCACGGCCACCGCGGCCGGCGATACTGTCACGGAATCCGATATTGAGAGATGAAACCGACATTAAATTCACGTTTTAGCTAGCAGCTGTCTTCGGAAGGCAGCGGATGCATTTGCGTAACAGTTTACTCAAACAGCGTCACCCTGACGAAAAACCGACCACAGACTATACACACATCAATATGGCAGCGTACACCGAGTGCATGACTCCGGTCCCGTAACGATATGCGTGACAGCGGAGGATTTGAGTCGTGATCTGCGCCAAACATTTTAATATTGAATTAAATGACCCCAATGTACACCAGAGGTAATCTTCCAGAACGTGATAAGTGCTGTATAGGAAGGACCCGCCCCAAGTAAGAGAGACACAGTTCAATAGTCGTCTGGGACCCTACCCCTGTGTCGGTCATCGTCAACTTGCGGACTCAGAATAGAGGGGGGATGTTGGCAGAGTATCATCACTTAGAAGATACACTCGGGTTCGCGAGGTCGAAGGCAACTGACTAGAAGGAGGAGGATATTAGTGTTTAACATCTCATCGACAACGAGGTCATTAGAGATGGAGTACAAGCTTAGATTAGGGAAAGATGGGAAAGGAAATCGGCCATGTCCTTTCAAAGGAACCATCTCGGCATTTGATGGAAGCAATTTAGAGAAATCACGGAAAACCTAAATCAGGATGGCAGGACGCGGGTTTGAACCATCAGTAGTAGGGCAAAGTTCGTGTCACCCCAAGTACAGTTATCCAATATGGCGGCGATGGCGTCATCAAAGATGGCGGCCATGAAGTCAGCTGATGACACAAGTACTGTTATCCAAGATAGCGGCTTTTGGCGGGAAGTTTGAATTTTGGCAGGAAGATAGGTCAATTGGGCTACCTCCACCAACCTAACCACCCTCCCCTCCCCTCCCCCAGAAAATGCGGAAGTTCAAATTCCATCAGGACAATGCAGCACACCATGGCTACCTCTACTACCCTTAGAAAATGGCGGGAAAATAGATCACTCAGGCTACCTCCATTTACCTAATTCAACCGACCGCAACCTCTTCCTAGGGGTTGGTGGGAAAAGGACTCTGCCTGTGCTGGACATAAGTCTTATTTTGCATGCAGTCTTTATTTAAACAATTAGAGGCAGTACCACCATAAAGTGTTTTCACCACGAGGTCCAGAGTCCAAATGACATAGTACACAGTACCGCCACCAGAGGGCGCTGTCGTCCCTTCTGTGACATAATTCAAGATGGCGGTATAGAGGGGGAAAAACGGGGGAAATGACTCAGCCTGTGCTGGGCTGCTGGAGAGAGGAAGGAGTGTACTTTATTTATTGTAGGAGCAATTTATTTAGGGACGGATTTCACATAGTTTATTTAGTACACTAATACAAAACACACACTCTGATGTACTTGGGGTCGCAATTCACAGCCTACAGACCTGCAAACTACTGGTAAAGTACCGAAATAATGCTGATATAACGCTCTACCAACACACTCACAATGCTTAGTCAGCCAAAAATAATGTACTGCACAAACACTCAGCGCACATAAAATACCCTTTCGAACTATAGTCAATCGTGACGTATCAGAGGCTCAATCCGCACACACGCATCGACGCTGCCGTGAGCCACCTCTGCTGCCAAGCCATGCACAAAAGTCCATTCGGGTCCAGGAAGCACGAGTCGGCGACATCCCTTTCATATTTTACACCTGAGAAATTATTGTCAAAAATACGTGTTCACCTAGGCACAGTTACTGAAGCAATGATGCATAGCTGCGGTGTGGGTCCAGCGTTGAGAGAGGTGTTTGCATAGCAGCTAAGAGGTTCGCAATGTTATACTGACGTCACAGGTCGCGCTATAGAAATATGTTCGATTGCAATCCTAACAGGACAGCCCATTCGTCACTGTATTTACCTATCAAACTGGTACTGGTGTGGGAGAACCATCCACCATTGTTTTCTGTAGACAAGACTTTCATCAGCAAAAACCTATTTTACACAGATCGCCATATTGCACTGACAGTTAAACCCTGCAAAAGAGCCCTACATATCGTCAGATACGGGAAGACTCTTACTCAGTTACTCTGCTGTGCCACTGAGAATGGAAACAAAGACTGGATGCCCACATCTCGTGGTCGTGCGGTAGCGTTCTCGCTTCCCACGCCCGGGTTCCCGGGTTCGATTCCCGGTGGGGTCAGGGATTTTCTCTGCCTCGTGATGGCTGGGTGTTGTGTGCTGTCCTTAGGTTAGTTAGGTTTAAGTAGTTCTAAGTTCTAGGGGACTGATGACCATAGATGTTAAGTCCCATAGTGCTCAGAGCCCTTTTTGAAAGACTGGATGGGAGCGAAGACCTTATTTCAGAGTGACTCACCCTCACAGATGCTGCAGAAATTCCTTCCATTGCTTTCCAGAATAGCAGAGGCTGCTTTCTCTTCCTCGCTATCCTAACGGGACATTAGAGGTGCATCTAGCCATGCACATGTGCTTATCTGCCCAGCATGGCTGATTCATCACTGCGAAAAGCGCGCACATAGCTTCATACCATTGCAAGCGCATCTAAAAAGTTTCACAATGTTATACTGATGCACATGGCTATGTAAAATAAGAACCAAGTCAGCCTATCGGAAATTGTATAGTGTCCCAGAAATAGTTAATGGTTGCTTTTGTAGGAGTTTTCGTGATGTCTCAGCTTGTCTGCAGGGAAATTCTTGCCCTGATAGAATCTGTTTGCGAAAATAGCGCAGAATAACGTCGAATGCATTCTTCCATGCGGTCCTATTGTGGCACCCCATCCATCACATGTTACCCTTCCTGCTTTCAACATATGCAAACGTTCTCACCGCTATGTAGAGACTCCTATATCTCAGCACAAAGGAGGCAACATTATGATTGGCTCTTGTCAAATTTACCTGCCAAATTACTGGTGCTGTCGGTGTGGAAGCACTGTCCATCTTTTTTTTTCTTTCTGCGGATGAGACTTTCAGCAGTAAAAAAGTATTTTACGCGGATCGCCATATTGCACTGACAATTAAAGCCTGCAAAAGTGTCTTACAGGGCGTCAAATACGGAAAGACTTACTCAATTACACTGCTCTGCCACTGAGGACAGAAGTTTGAGTATTAGAGTGTGAAACCGATCTCCAACCTGACAATATATCATTGTGTACTGTGACGATGTATTGAACATACAATTCGTATCCTGCGCCATACAAAATCGCCCCTTTTATGTCATTCATATAGCTATCGACCGCCAGATGCCTGTACATATACCGCGAAGACAGACAGCGTAAGGACCTGCACCATGAGTATACTCGCGGCACTAGATGTTTCCCATCAGGTGTTCGTCAACTCACAACGCATGACCAGAGTGCCCTCAGTGGATTGAAGTCACTCTCAGAAATGTTGTGCAAAGACGGGCTCATTTTCCCCTCAGCACAAATGCGTTACTGTTTCTGGTCTGGCCCAGCGCAAACACATGTCCATTTTGAATGTTGTCAAATTTCCACTTGATCACGAAAGCTGTCCGACACATACTAAGTATTGGTTTGCTATTCGGCCATCTAGAGGACTACACGGTTAAGTCAACTACATTCCTGCATTTCAACAGCCCTCTCCATTTTGACGGTCCCTGCTGTTAGTGGGAAACGTGAATCATTCCCACCACAGGCCACGCAGTGACAGAATCATTCTACGAAATTGGTCAAATATATATTTGATTTCTATACTCACAATTAAAGGTTAGGATCGCAGTTTCAGTCGAATGACATTCGACAACGAGCGAATTATCGGAAATACACCCTGCTGACGGCTATGGCTCTGGAAACAGAAATATCTGTACCATTCTTATGACTTGACATGCGCCATAGATGCTTTGTATCAGTGTACTAAATGAACTGCGGGAAATCCATCCCTAAATAAATTGTTCATAAAATAAATAAAGTACACTCCTTCCTCTCTGCAGCAGCCCAGCACAGGCTGAGTCATTATCCTCCATTTTTTCTCCTCCATACCGCCATCTCGGATTACGTCACAGAAGGGACGACAGTGCCCTCTGGTGGTGGTACTGTGTACTATGTCAGTCGAACTCCGGACCTCGTGGTGAACACACTTGATAGTGGTGTGCCTCTAATTGTTTAAATAAAGACTGCATGCAAAATAGAGACATATGTCCTGCACAGGCTGACTGCTTTTCCAACCATTTTCCCCCACCACAACAGTGCCCTCTGGTGGCAGTACTGTGTACTAATTCAGTCGGACTCCGGACCCCACGGTGAACACACTTGATGGTGGTACTGCCTCTAATTGTTTAAATAAACACTGAAAATAAAGACATATCCAGCCCTGAGTCCCTTTCCCACTAGTTTCTAGGAAGAGATGGCAGTCGGGAGACTTAGGTTAATGGAGGTAGCCCAAGTGCCCTATTTTCGCGCCATTTTCTTAGGTTAGTGATGGTAGTCATGGTGTGTTGCATTGTCCTGATGGAATTTGATCTAACGATTTCCAAAATGGAATGTCCCATCCTTATAGCTCCAACAACCATTCCGAGTTGAAAGTCCATTCATTCCTGTCGTGCGGACATAATCTTCCTGAGTACAAATGACAGTTCCATTAATGCACCGCCCTTTTATAAACCTTCCGTACGCGACACTACCGCCATTTGTATATGTGAATATCGCCACCCCATGACTTTCACCACCTCAGTGTATACTCCCACTGAAAATATGTTATTCTGAGTTTCATCGCCCTCGAGAATTACATCGAATTCCCTGTTTCTGAACACCCATCGGTGGGTATGTGCTTTGCAGACTGGAGGCCTGCGAGCTGCCTGCTTGATAGCCCCTCATGGATAGCATCTCAGTCTACATACATCCTCTTCAAGCCACCGTACGGCGCATGGTGGAGGGTAGCCTGTACCACCACTAGCCATTTACTTTTCTATTCCACTCGCAAATAGAGCGAAGGAAAGACGACTGTCTGTATGCCTCCGTACAAGCCCTACTCTCTCTAATATTGTCGTAAAGGTTCTTACGCTAAATTTACATTGGCGGTAATAGAATCGCCTCAAATGCCGCTCTCTGAATTGTCTCAGTAGTGCTCCTCGAAGAGAACGTCGTCTTCCCTCCAGTGAGTCCCATTTGAGTTCCATAAGCATTTCCGAAATACTTGCGTGTTGTTAGAACTTACCGGTAGCACATGTAGCAGCCCGCCTCTGACCTGGTGCGGATCCCAAACACTCTAACAGTGCTGAACAATGGGTCGCACTAGTATTCTATATGCTGTTTCCTTTACAGATGAACTACACTCCCCTAAAATTCTCCCAATAAACCGCAATTGGCCATTTTCCTTCCCTACTACAGTCCTCACATGCTCATTCTGTTTCATATTGCTTTTATTCGAACATTACGGGTTTGTTTTTCCTACTCATTTTTATCCATTTACAGGTAGAAACTATTCAACACACCAACTAGAAATGTTGTCTAAGTCATTTTGAATCCTCCTACAGTCACTCATCGACGACACCTTCCCGTACACCACAGCAGCATCAGCAAACGGCCGCAGACTGCTGCTTACCCTACTCACAAGGTCATTTATGAATTTAGAAAATAATAGCGGTCCTATCACATTTCTTGGGGCACTCCTGACGATACCCGGGTCTTTGATGAACACCCGCCGTCGAGGACAACATACTGGGTTCTGTTACTTAAGAAGTCTTCAAGCCATTTACATACCTGGGAACTTATTCCGTACGCTTGTAACTTCGTTAACAATCGGCTATGTGGCACCGTGTCAAAGGCTTTACGGAAATCTAGGAATATGGAATCTGCCTGTTGCCCTTCATCCAAGAAGCTTTTCAACCTCAAGGAAATTTATTATATTCGAACTGAGAATATGTTCAAGGATTCTGCAGCAAACCGATATTAGATATATTGGTCTGCAATCCGTTATCTTACCCTTCTTATCTACAGGAGTCACCTGCCCTTTTTTCCAGCCACTTGGGTCTTTGCGCTGGGCGAGAGATTCACGATAAACGCAAACGAAGTAAGCGGCCAATGGTGCAGAGTATTACTTGTAGAACCGAACTGGGATTTCATCGGGACCTGACAACTTATTTGATTCAACTCTTTCAGTTGTTTCTCTACACAACGATGCCTATCACTATATCCTCCATACGGGAGTCTGCGCCTTCCTCAAACGACGGTACATTTGTACGATTCTCCTGCGTGGACGATTTCTTAAATGCGAAATTTAAAACTTCGGCTTTCCTTTCGCTGTCTTCTGCTACCTCACCAGCGAGGTAAACGAGTGACTGGATAGAAGTCTTAGACTCGCTCAGCGATTTTACATGGTACCAGAATTTCCTCGCGTTTTCTCTCAGATCTTTTGCTAAGGTATGATGATGGTTGTTATTGTGTTCTCCGCGCATAAATCTTCATACAGAAATATGAATGCCTAATAACCTTTGCCTGTCTTCATTTCCCAGCAGTTTTCGAATTTTGTTGTTAAGCCACGGTGGGTCTTTCTCGTCCTTAGTCCACTTTATCGACACATACTTGTCCAGAGAATGATTCAGATCCGTTTAAACTTTGCCCATAATTCCTCTACATCCATCGTATTGGAACTAAATGATGTCAGTTCATTGTCTAAGTGCAATGCGAACAATTGTCTATCTGAACTTTCTAGCAACAAGAACTCTTCAAGTGTTGTTGATTGTTTTATTAACTTCAATAACCATCGTCACTGTGATGAGATCATGGTCAACAATCGTGTCTCTATGCAGACGCCGTCGTCTTAGTTAGGCCTGTGTGGCGCTGGGAGGTCTAAAATATTGCTATTGCGTGTGGGCTGTCGAACTAGCAAATCAAGACAGTTTTCGGATAACGCGTTCAAAAGAACTTCGCAAGATTGTTTGTCTGTACCCCCTGAAATGAATCCATAGACGTCCCAGTCTGTATTCGGTTGGTTAAAGTCGTCTCCGACTAATATTGCACCAACTGCTTATTTCTGCGCTACTGACAATGGACTTTCTGTCAGTGACCCTAAAACCGTCACAGATGAATCGGGTGGCCGGTAAAACCATCCGACAATTAACCTTTCTTCACCTAGAACTGTTACACGCGACCAGATAACTCACTGTCACTCTCCAAATTAACCTCAATAGGGACAATATTTTTGTAACTTCAGTGAACATACCTCCTCCTATAGTGTGTAATCTGTCTTTTCGATATGCGTTCGACGAATCGCGAAATATCTCAGAATTTCCTACTTCGAGTTTCAGCCAGTTCTTGGTCTCAAGAATAACTTAAGCGCGATAAGTTTCCTGGAGGGCAGAAAATTAGGGAACTTTGTTACGAATACTTCGACAATTGACTGATAAAATTTTGACAGAGTGTCTCTACTCTGAACGCGGTCTGATTTAGCTATATGCGAGTCGTCTGGCTAGTTTTCATCACAGAACCTCAACCTAAAGCCTAGCCAAAAACAAGCCCTTGAGCACTCCTCGAGTACTCTGCTACCCAAGTAGCTGCTACCTTTGTGTAGTGCAACCTGACATGTAAAGGGGAGCCCCCGATAACGCAGGTCCATAAATCTGCAGTCAAGACCGTCACAGAGTTGACGAAGCCTTTGTATGAGGCCCTCCACGCAGCTCCAAACCAAAGGGTCCCAGTCAACTCTGAGAACAGTG
Source organism: Schistocerca serialis cubense (assembly GCF_023864345.2). Classification (NCBI taxonomy): domain Eukaryota; kingdom Metazoa; phylum Arthropoda; class Insecta; order Orthoptera; family Acrididae; genus Schistocerca; species Schistocerca serialis. Next base: position 10,604,765 of record NC_064640.1, read on the forward strand.
CTGCAAATTCCGAGCTCCGCTTGCACCCCACGCACAAGACCAGCAGCCTTCACCACCTCCACCAGCCGCCTGTATGAACTGCAGATGTCCTCAAACCCAAGCGACAGGTTGTTGGGATACGGCAGAGACGTCAAGTCTTGGCATACAATCACAACGGACTTTTATTACATGCAGCGTGCTAAAGGGTAGATCACTACACTCATACGACGACGCTTGCAAGGGACCGTTATTAGATCCTGCATCAATGACCAAAGGCCTCACGAAGCACCGTTGATGTACCACCTCCTCACCGAACTCTCATCCACAACCTCGCCAATGCGGAAGGACGATGAGATGCTACGTAATGCGTCATTGGTCATGCTTTCCATTCCGATTTTACTCTTCTGTACGCTGCTGTTCTGCACAACCAAATCTTAATCGAGGATTTAGCGGCACTCACCGTAAACAGTGTATTGGAGGACATGGCTTTAGAACTTCAAGAAGACGTGACCTCGAATGAAGTCCTGGACGCTGTCAGGGTAAGTCCCCAGGACCTGACGGCCTTCCCCTCGAATTTTACAGTTATCTGTCGTTCACTTGGACGTGCATCTGTTGTGAACTGATGTCCCAACAACGACGACGGCAGCCACCATCCTTGATGGGATCGTTATCCCGGTCGCTAAACTGCATAGGCGATCACTGACCTGTGATTAGCAGTCCATCAATCGTTCAAAATTGGCACGAAAATTTTCACCCATTTTTTGGCGTCGCGACTCAATAAGGCAGCAAGACACGTCACGTCCCTCAATCAGACTTCCCTGTGTGGTGACAACAATATTCATGTGGTCCCTTGCTGTTACTGGGACACTATCGCACTCGCCAGATCGCGACATCTGCCTCGTGCATTGGTATAGCTTGACTTCAGTCAGGCATTCGACTGTGTCGATCGTACCGTTTTGATGTCGGTCCTCCTGTACATGGTTTTTCTGGCTCATACAGTAACAGTGGTAATGCGCCTCTTGAGCGGCGTGACATCAAGAATACTCTATAACGGATGCCTCACATTGCCTCTAGCGATCACGCGCTCCCTCCGACAGGGTTGACCACTTTCCATGACACTGTATATTTTGTCGCTAGGACCTCTACTTAAGGGACTTTGCCAACACCTGGTGGGCCTGCATTGCACGGACACCACTTTTGTTGTATGGCCTATGTTGACGATCCCGTCCTCTACCTACACAGTGAAAATGATGTCTGCGCGGATCTGAAATTGGTGGCGACATATGGTAAGGCATTGGGCACTCCTCTTAACGTTTCCAAATCGCACGTTCTCCTCACTGGAGAGGTCCCACCTGAGTGATGTATCGCTGCTCTCAGTATAGCCACCACCGTTCGTTACTTGGGCATTGATTTTACGAGCGATCTTGGTCGTTCAGCAGCAACAAACAGGAAACATCTCCTCCAAACGATCAGAGCTGGCCTCGCTGACCACCAGCGTAGATCCCTCGACACTGTACAGCGTGCGTGATGTGCGAATGTCTACCACTCTTCCCATATCCCTCTCGTGGCACAAACGTTCCCGGTCTCAGTTACCTCGCCCATCGTACGTTGATGGTGATGAGATCCTTTATCAGTACCCGGATGTTATTCAGAGTTCAATATGCCTTCCTTGCACATCCAGGGGAGCATCGTGGGGTTGGCTTATTCCACATGCTGGACAGAGTTACAGCACTTTGTGTTAGCTCCCAACTGAAAGTCCTACGTCATTGCCCAACGAGCCTCACTGAACTGCTTTTACTTGAATACGAGCCAGTCTCCATGTCAGCCCCAGTCATGTTATCAGACATTCCACTCCCCTTTTACCACTTTCAGCATTTCTTTGTGGAATTAAGTTACATCCTCGAGTCCTTACCACTCGCATGAATGCTCTGGACAATACTGTATACGACACATTAAAATGCATCGCCCCCCCCCCCCCCCCCGGCCCCATCGAACACAAGTTTTCCCAGATCATATGGCGTCGTGTATGGAAAGCGGTGCATGCACGCTTTCTCGACAGCAGCGTCCAATGCGCCTGGTATATCACCGTGAATGGTAAACAGGTCAATAAATTTCGTTTGCACTGCATCCGCCTTGTTGACACGCCCTTATGTGTTAAAAAAATGGTTCAAATGGCTCTAAGCACTATGGGACTTAACGTCTGAGGTCATCAGTCCCCTAGACTTACAACTACTTAAACCTAACTAACCTAAGAACATCACACACATCCATGTCCGAGGCAGGATTTGGACCTGTGACCGTAGCAGCAGCGCCGTTCCGAACTGAAGCGCCTAGAACCGCTAGGCCACAGCGGCCGGCCCTTATGTGTTCACTGTGCTGGATGACACAGACACCCACCGATTGTCATGTCATCCATCATCTGACATTTGATACCTGGAGGGGCGCACAGTGTATCCCGACTTTCCTTATCCGACAGACACTTACTCAGCTCACTATCCAGACGCTTTTATTCCCGGATGTGATTCGTCACCCTGCAACGAAAACTAACGCTGTTAATTGGATATGCGGCCATACAGTCCGCTACCTTCTTGGCCCCGACGACAAATCGGAACTGGGCTATTGAACGTGCCGTACTGATCGACACTGGGCACTTGTTTGCAACCCAGATACAAACAGTTCTTTTCAATTTTTCTATGGAGCCCCTTTCGTGACCCTCTTTCTAGCCGGAGCGTCCAAACCATGAGATTCTGATGTTTATTTTGCCGACATGATGCTCTGAAGGAACTACAACCGGAAACTCCATAAAAAGAGAAGACACGTTTGGATGTTCCACCGTCCGAAGACGTGAGCGACGTCCGGAATTTCGGTACACACACACACACACACACACACACACGCACACACACACACACACACACACACACGCACACACACACACACACACACACACACACACACAATAATGCTCCTACACAACTCCTTTCACTTTCATCGCTCCCCTGTCTGTTCTGTTTCCCATTCATTCATCTTTTCCTACAGTCCTCCCATTTTACTAATAGGTTAGTTGTTCTTTTTTTCCTAGGACACAAGTGGCAACGGGGAGTAGATCTTTTTTGTAGTTCTCTTTCCTGTCCAGAGGAGATAAAAAACTTAACTGAGTGGTCAGTGCAGCGGACTGCCATATGAGAGGCTCGAGTTCGAGTGCCAGCCGGGTGGGAGATTTTATTCGCTGGGAGCTGGGTGTTGTGATGTCTTTCTCATCATTTCATCCTCATCGACACACAAGTTGCCCAAGTGGAGTCAACTAAGGGACTGGCACCAGGTGACCCGTCTGCCCGACGGTAGGCACCACCACATGAGCATTTCACTTCATTTCACCATCTCACTGACATAACTTAGGTCAGCATTGGAAGATCGTATGACCGCTTATTACCATATCTACAGCGCTCCACAGCGACCATTGCGTTCTTTTAGAGTGAATTAATTTTGTACTTTGAGCTTTTCATTTTGGTACGTAGCTTTACACTTCATATCTGTCTGGAAATAATTCCTTGCAGATTCTCAACTTTCTCTTGCAAAATAATTGCTGTTTCGACGATTTATATATCCGTAAACGACGATATTGCCTGGATACTGGAGACCTCTGCTGACATGTGACGACCGTTACAGCTGGTCGTGTTGATCTCCTGCTCTGAGGTCCAGGAGCCCTCAGGCTTGGGCTGAGACTGCTGTGGGTGTAGTCTGGGGAGGTTTAGAAGAGTGCTCGTCAAGCTCTCTAGACCGTGGCAGGCGCATTTATCATGGGAGACTTGTCAGGGTCTCTGCGTGCAAGTTTCTGGCAAGTCAGTATTGTGGCTTGGGTGATAGAATATTGGAAATAGGAGACAGAAGGAAAAGGAAGGAAGATTAGATTTAACGTCCCGTCGACATTGAGATCATTAGAGACGGAGCACAGTCTCGGATTGTGTAAAGAATGGACAGGTATATCGGCCGTACCCTTTCAAAGGAACCATCCCTGCATTTGCCTGGAGCGACTCAGGGAAATAAAGGAAAACCTAAATCTGGATGACCAGACACGAGTATGGACCCTCGTCCTCCCGAATACGAGCCTAGTGTGTTGACCACTACACCACCTTCCTCGGTAGGAGACGCGGAACCCAGGAAGTGACGTCACCACATAGCAGTGCCCCTACATTTTGGCTAAATAACTAGTAATGAGAATCTTAGAAATCTTACTACTTTTTATTTAGGGACTATAAATTCCAGATCTCTAGGCTCTAAAAAACATTATTGTAATAGGAAGAGAAATTAAATAAGATCTAATCGGATGTAGTACGGTTCTCAGAAGTGCGGTGGAAAAAATGATCGGGAAATTATTACCAGGACATAAGTTTTACGGTAGAAGAAGAGAACAGGGAGCAAATTAAACTTCATTAGAAACAAGAAAATTTAAAATTGTGTAAAAGATACTGGAGGAATTTCAAATAGACATTAGACAGCAACGTGAAAGCGTACAGACCGAAAACTCTAGATAAGGCGTTTATCCAGCAGAGGCTGTCAAAAGGACGTTGCCAATGATGATAATATCTCTACAATTGATTGTAAGCTGTCAGAGACCTGTGAGTACCGTTTGCTACTGACTGATTAATCGCAATTATTTTGCCCACTTTCTGTTCCTTCTTATGTAACATTTGCACGTTTATCCCAGAGCATTCTAATTTTTTTAGCCATAAGGATGTACTGGTGAGTAGTAGGACAATGTATGTTCTGCCCCACATTCCATTGTTGCCAAATTTATTCAAGATGGCGGCGATGACGTCATCCAAGACGGCGGTCTTTAGACTTGGAATCAGCGCATGACGTCATCCAAGATGGCGGATTTTGGCGGGGAAAATAGGCGAATTGGGCTAGCTCCACTGACCTAACCCCCAGAAAATTGGCACGAAATTTGAATTATGCAGGAATAATAGGTCAACTGTGCTATGTCCACTAACCTAACCCTCCAGAAAAAATTGGCGTCAAATTCAAATTCCAACAGGATAATGGCTGCAAAACTGCACTTCTCTTTAGTATTATTCATTATCATTTATCATCATTTATTATCATTTATTATTATTATTTATTATTATTGGCCTACCTACACTAGAAAATTGCGCCAAATCCAAATTCTAACATGATAATGTCTTGAAAACTGTAATTCTATTTATTATTACACTACTGGCCATTAAAATTGCTACACCACGAAGATGATGTGCTACAGACGCGAAATTTAACCAACAGGAAGCAGATGCTGTGATATTCAAATGATTAGCTTTTCAGAGCATTCACACAAGGTTGGCGCCAGTGGCGACACCTGCAACGTGCTGACACGAGGAAAGTTTTCAACCGATTTCTCATACACAAACAACAGTTGACCAGCGTTGCCTGGTGAAACATTGTTGTGATGCCTCACGGAAGGAGGCGAAATGCGTACCATCACATTTCCGACTTTTTTGAAGGTCGGATTGTGGCCTATCGTGACTGCAGCTTATCGTATCGCGACATTGCTACTCGTGTTGGTCGAGTTCCAATGACTGATAGCAGAATATGGAATCGGTGGGTTCAGGAGGGTAATACGAAATGCCGTGCTGGATCCCAACGGTCTCGTATCATTAGCAGTCGAGATGACAGGCATCTTATCCACATGGGCCGGCCGCAGTGGTCTCGCGGTTCTAGTCGCGCAGTCCGGAACCGCGTGACTGCTATGGTCGGAGGTTTGAATCCTGCCTCGGGCATGGATGTGTGTGATGTCCTTAGGTTAGTTAGGTTTAAATAGTTCTAAATCCTAGGGGACTGATGACCACACCTGTTAAGTCCCATAGTGCTCAGAGCCATTTGAACCATTTTTTATCCACATGGCTGTAACAGATAGTGCAGCCACGACTCGATCCCTGAGTCAACAGATGGGGACTTTTGCACGACAACAACCATCTGCACGAACTGTTCGAGGACGTTTGCAGCAGCATGGACTATCAGCTCGGAGACCATGGCTGCGTTTACCCTTGATGCTGCATCACAGGCAGGAGCGCCTACGATGGTGTACTCAACAACGAACCTGGGTGCATGAATGGCGAAACGTCATTTTTTCAGATGAATCCAGGTTCTGTTTACAGCATCATGATGGTCACATCCGTGTTTGGCGACATCGCAGTGAACGCACATTGGAAGCATGTATTTGTCATCGCCATAGTGGCGTATCACCCGGAGCGGACATTACATTTCAGATGTATTATGACCCGTGGCTCTACCCTTCATTAGATTCCTGTGCAATCCTACATTTCAGGCGGATAATGCACGACCGCATGTTGCAGGTCCTGTACGGGCCTTTCTGGATACAGAAAATGTTCGACTGCTGCCTTGGCCAGCACATTCTCCAGATCTCTCATCAATTGAAAACGTCTGGTCAATGGTGGCCGAGCAACTGGCCATCACAATATGCCTGTCACTACTCTTGATGAACTGTGGTATCGTGTTGAAGCTGCATGGGCAGTTGTACCTGTACACGCCATTCAAGCTCTGTTTGACTCAATTCCCAGGCGTACCAAGGCCGTTATTAAGGCCAGAGGTCGTTGCTCTGGGTAATGATTTCTCAGGATCTATACACCCAAAATGCGTGAAAATGTAATCACATGTCAGTTCTAGAAAAATATATTAGTCCAACGAATACCCATTTATCATCTACATTTCTTCTTAGTGTAGCAATTTTAATGGCCAGTAGTGTATTATCATTAATTATTTATTCAAGATGTCCGATTTCGGCGGGAAGAAAGCCATTTGCGTTACATCCACACTGGTAGCAGTTACTTCTGTAAAATATCTGGGAGTATGCGTACAGGACGATTTGAAGTGGAATGATCATACAAAATTAATTGTTGGTAAGGTGAGTGCCAGGATGAGATTCATTGGGAGAGTCCTTAGACAATGTAGTCCATCAACAAAAGAGGTGGCTTAAAAAACACTTGTTCGACCTATACTTGAGTATTGCTCATCAGTATGGGATCCGTACCAGGTGAGGTTGACAGAGGAGATAGAGAAGATCCAAAGAAGAACAGCGCTTTTCATCACAGGGTTATTTGGTAAGCGTGACAGCGTTATGGAGATGTTTAGCAAACTGAAGTGGCAGACTCTGCAAGAAATGTACTCTACATCGCGGTGTAGCTTGCTGTCCAGGTTTCGAGAGGGTGCGTTTCTGGATGAGGTATCGAATATATTGCTTCCCCCCTACTTATATCTTCCTCCATGTAAAGTTAGGCAGATTCGAGCGCGCACAGAGGCTTTCCAGCAGTCGTTCTTCCAGCGAGACCATACGCCACTGGAACAGGATGGGAGGTAATGACAGTGGCACGTAAAGTGCCCTCCGCCACACACAATTGGGTGGCTTGCGGAGTATAAATGTAGATGTAGATAGCAAAAATCTGTCTCAAGTTCAAATTCCAACACGATAATCGATCACACCTACGAAATGGTCCACATCCTACGAACTTTAACTGTCATTTATGTTTTTTCACTGCTAACCTATCAAAACTGCGTCAAATAATAAGGTGCACTATTACTAACGTAATTCACATCTTGTTATTTTGCAGGAAATTCAAATACCAGCAGGATAATGCGTCACAACACAAAAAAGGCGGGGAAATAGACCAATTGTGCTATGTCCACTAACCTAACACCCCATCCTCTAGAAAATGGCGGCAAGTTCAAATGGCGGCTTAGTACAAATTGTCGCCAGCGGAGGAGGCTACCACTGCCGCTGCCGCTAGCCAAGTGGGCCCCTCACCCCACCTCACAGCCGTCGGTAGCGGTCCATGCGCCCCAGCAGCCGCTCGGACCGAGCATTCTCTGGTGTTGGTACTGGGTACCAGACCTTGTGGTGAACACATTAGGTGGCGCCATCTTAGATTACGGTACGTGCGTCACTACAGCGTCCTCTAGCGACATCAATTTGAACTAAGTCAGTTGGGCTATGGACTCAGTGGCGAATACACTTGGTGGTGGTGTTGCCTCTAATTGTTTCAGTAAAGGCTGGTGTATGATTGACGATTAGCAAAGAGAGTCTTTTACATCGGTTATTATTTTTGACAATTTACGAGTTATTTGGCCATATGGACGTAGATGTACTGCATTATTTAAGAGTGGTTCGCACGTTTGTAGGCTGTGCAATGCGTTATTTTTGACGGTATACAATTAGCAAGAGTGTGTGTACAGCCCTATAGATGAGTTATGTAAGAGTGGTTTGCAGGTCTGCATGCTGTGGGAGATGTCAGAGCGCGTGTTCTATGATAAATATACTTCATCCCTAAACAAATTGCTGGCAAATAAATAAAGTACACTCCTGCCTTCCTCCATCAGCCTAGTGCGGACTGAGACCTTTTACCACCTGCCCCTAGGAAGAGGTTTCGGTCCGGCGACTTAGGTTAGTGGTGCTACTTGTGAGCTTCGTTTGCAGCAATTTTCTTACGTCGATAGCAAAAACGCAAGTGAGCTTTGTTTACTGGCAGATTTCACACTTGGCGCCTGATCCTAGGAGGAAGTGGCGGTCGGGCGACTGAGGTTAGTACATGTGTCCTTTCTTTACGCGCAATTTTGTTAGGTTTGTAGTGAAAGCAGAAGTGACCTTTATTTACTGCCAGAATTCAAACACGGTGACGGTTCCTAGGAAGAGGTGGCGGTCTGGTCCTTGCAAAGTAGTTGAAAGTAGACTATTGAACAAGTTTTTGATACGTATATGGTTTAAGAATCATGAAAGAAGGTTGTATACCTGGAAGAATCCTGGAGATACTAAAAGGTATCAGACAGATTACATAATGGTAAGACAGAGATTTAGGAACCAGGTTTTAAATTGTAAGACATTTCCAGGGGCAGATGTGGATTCTGACCACAATCTATTGGTTATGAACTGCAGATTGAAACTGAAGAAACTGCAAAAAGGCGGGAATTTAAGGAGATGGGACGTGGATAAACTGAAAGAACCAGAGATTGTACAGAGTTTCAGGGAGAGCATAAGGGAACAATTGACAGAAATGGGGGAAAGAAATACAGTAAAAGAAGAATGGGTAGTTCTGAGGGATGAAGTAGTGAAGGCAGCAGAGGATCAAGTAGGTAAAAAGACGAGGGCTAATAGAAATCCTTGGGTAACAGAAGAAATATTGAATTTAATTGATGAAAGGAGAAAATATAAAAATGCAGTAAATGAAGCAGGCAAAAAGGAATACAAACGTCTCAAAAATGAGATCGACAGGAAGTGCAAAATGGCTAAGCAGGGATGGCTAGAGGACAAATGTAAGGATGTAGAGGCTTGTCTCACTAGGGGTAAGATAGATACTGCCTACAGGAAAATTAAAGAGACCTTTGGAGAGAAGAGAACCACTTGTATGAATATCAAGAGCTCAGATGGAAACCCAGATCTAAGCAAAGAAGGGAAGGCAGAAAGGTGGAAGGAGTATATAGAGGGTTTATACAAGGGCGATGTACTTGAGGACATTATTATGGAAATGGAAGAGGATGTAGATGAAGATGAAATGGGAGATAAGATACTGCGTGAAGAGTTTGACAGAGCACTGAAAGACCTGAGTCGATACAAGGCCCCGGGAGTAGACAACATTCCATTAGAACTACTGATGGCCTTGGGAGTGCCAGTCATGACAAAACTCTACCATCTGGTGAGCAAGATGTATGAGACAGGCGAAATACCCTCAGACTTCAAAAAGAATATAATAATTCCAATCCCAAAGAAAGCAGGTGTTGACAGATGTGAAAATTACCGAACTATCAGTTTAATAAGTCACAGCTGCAAAATACTAACGCGAATTCTTTACAGACGAATGGAAAAACTGGTAGAAGCGGACCTAGGGGAAGATCAGTTTGGATACCGTAGAAATGTTGGAACACGTGAGGCAATACTAACCTTACGACTTATCTTAGAAGAAAGATTAAGAAAAGGCAAACCTACGTTTCTAGCATTTGTAGACTTAGAGAAAGTTTTTACAACGTTAACTGGAATACTCTCTTTCAAATTCTGAAGGTGGCAGGGGTAAAATACAGGGAGCGAAACACCATTTACAATTTGTACAGAAACCAGATGGCAGTTATAAGAGTCGAGGGGCATGAAAGGGAAGCAGTGGTTGGGAAAGGAGTGAGACAGGGTTGTAGCCTCTCCCCGATGTTATTCAATCTGTATATTGAGCAAGCAGTAAAGGAAACAAAAGAAAAATTCGGAATAGGTATTAAAATCCATGCAGAAGAAATAAAAACTTTGAGATTCGCCGATGACATTGTAATTCTGTAAGAGACAGCAAAGGACTTGGAAGAGCAGTTGAACGGAATGGACAGTGTCTTGAAAGGAGGATATAAGATGAACATCAACAAAAGCAAAACGAGGATAATGGAATGTAGTCAAATTAAATCGGGTGATGCTGAGGGGATTAGATTAGGAAATGAGACACTTAAAGTAGTAAAGGAGTTTTGCTATTTAGGGAGTAAAATAACTGATGATGGTCGAAGTAGAGAGGATATAAAATGTAGACTGGCAATGGCAAGGAAATCGTTTCTGAAGAAGAGATATTTGTTAACATCGAGTATAGATTTAAGTGTCAGGAAGTCGTTTCTGAAAGTATTTGTGTGGAGTGTAGCCATGTATGGAAGTCAAACATGGACGATAACCAGTTTGGACAAGAAGAGAATAGAAGCTTTCGAAATGTGGTGCTACAGAAGAATGCTGAAGATAAGATGGGTAGATCACGTAACTAATGAGGAGGTATTGAATAGGATTGGGGAGAAGAGAAGTTTGTGGCACAACTTGACTAGAAGAGAGGATCGGTTGGTAGGACATGTTTTGAGGCATCAAGGGATCACAAATTTAGCATTGGAGGGCAGCGTGGAGGGTAAAAATCGTAGAGGGAGACCAAGAGATCAATACACTAAGCAGATTCAGAAGGATGTAGGTTGCAGTAGGTACTGGGAGATGAAGAAGCTTGCACAGGATAGAGTAGCATGGAGAGCTGCATCAAACCAGTCTCAGGTCTGAAGACCACAACAACAACAACATGAAATTGTAAATTCAGTTATTTAATATGATTGAAACTGAAATGAAATTAAGTACTTGGGTTAGATTGCTGATGTGGGTGTTAGCATATTTACAGAAGACTATATCCGGCACGTCTACGGAGGTGGCGGACGAGTGTGTGTGACGTAAGCGATTGGAAGCCCTCGGGGCGGCGACGCGGCGCATGTCATGTTATAATCGGCGTGGGCGAGAGAGACAGAGCAGACGATCTTATGTCAGTTAACTTAGTGAGAGCGTTCTTTGTCGAGCAAGCCACGTGGTGGACCAGGGGTTGTGTGACGTTGGGGAAGATTCGACTCTCGTGGGAACGATTTTGGCGCGAAACTTGTGGGATGGCCGAATACACGTGGATGAATGGACAACCTACCGTTGTGATGTCAAATGGGCAGGTTCGAACGAGCAAAACATGTTTACGCCGCTGCACCCGCGCAGTCCGAGCAGCCGCTACCGCTACCGATGGCTGTGAGGTGGGGTGAGGCGCCCGCTTGCTTGTGGACCGGTGGCGGCGCCAGGGGAAGCCTCCTCTGCTGGCGACGATTTGAACGAAGCCAGTTGGAGTCCGGACCTAGTGGTGAACACACCTGCATGATATTGTTTAAATAATAGGAAAGACAAGACCGGTTTTCCTGCCCTTATTGTGCTGGAATTTGAACTTCCCGCCATTTTTCTTGGGGAGGGGGTTAGGTTAGTGGAGGTAGGCCAAGTGTACAATCTTACACCACATCATCGATACACTGGGTGCAGCCATCTCGATTGACGTCACGGTCGCCATCTTGGATGACGTCACAGATGAGAGCGCCTTCTGTTTGTGGCGATGTGTATTAATTCGGTTGGAGTCCTGACCTTGTTGGTGAACCCACCTGCATGGAATTGTTTAAATAAAGTCTTATGTCCAAGACCTTTTCCCACGAATCCTTAGGAGTTGGTGGCAATCTGGTGACTAAGGTAGTAAACTGTCTTTTCTTTCGCGCCATTTTGATAGCTTAGTAGACATATGGGACTTGAATTTCGTTTATCGCAAAAATTAAATGTTGGTGCCAGTTCGTAGGAGGAAGTGGCGGTCGGGTGACTTAGCTTAGTGGAGGTAGGGCAAGTGAGCTATTTTCGTACGTTTTTCTTTCATTAGTATAGTTAAGAGCGGTGTGGTGCATTATCATGTTGGAAATTGAACTTCCCGCCATTTTCTAGGGGGTGGGGGGTTAGGTTAGTGGACGTAGCACAATTGGTCTATTTTCCCGCCTTTTTAGTGGTGTGATGCATTATCCTGCCGGAATTTGAATTTCTTGCAAAATAACAGGATGTGAATTACGTTAGTACAAGTGCAGTACAAGCACAATTTTTATAGGTTAGCAGTGAAAAAACATAAATGACAGTTAAAGGTCGTAGGATGTGGACTATTTCGTAAGTGTGATCGATTATGGTGTTGGAATTTGAACTTGTGACAGATTTTTATCATGGATGTAACGCAAGTGGCTTTCTTCCCACTGTAATCTGACATCTTCAATAAATAATAAATGATAATAATAATAAATAGGAATATGGTTTTCGTGACATTATTGTGTTGGAATTTGAATTTGGCCCAATTTTCTAGTGGAGGTAGGCCGATCATAAATAATAATAATTGTAAATAATAATAAATGATAATAATTGATAGTGAATGATAATAAATGATAATGAATAATAGTGAATAATAATAAAGACAAGTACGATTTTGCAGCCAATATCCTGTTGGAATCTGAATTTGATGCCAATTTTTTCTGGAGGGTTAGGTTAGTGACATAGCACAGTTGACCTATTTTCCTGCCAAAATTTAAATTTCTCACCAATTTTCTGGGGGTTAGGTTAGTGCAGGTAGCCCAATTCGCCTATTTTCTCGCCAAAATTCAAACTTCCCGCCAAAATCCGCCATCTTGGATGACGTCATGCGCTGTTGCCAAGTCTACAGGCCGCCATCTTGTACGTCGTCTTCGCCGTCATCTTGAATAAATTTGGCAACAGTGGAATGTGGGGCAAAACATTCTCTGTCCTACTATTCTGGTGTAGGTCACTTGTTCGATAGATAAATGCCGTAGTAGAAATCCAGGTTCCTCATCCTGTTTTGGCACTTTTCTGCTTTTAGATCTCTCGTAGGGTTTGACCCATTATAGTTGAAACACCCAGCATACCCATACAGTAAAGCCACTGTCTGGCAAAGCTGTTATCAACCCGAAGCTTGTTTTGAGCAATGCTGAGTTTTGTAAAGCTTCGTTGTATTGTAGTTAGCATGCCCTTTCCTTCTTCCAAACACTAAACTGACCTAATCCGCCAGTTACGGGGTATTCAGTTTAACGTGGAACCCGAACCAAAGTCGACTTGTTATTTTTCACATTAAATACTCATTACCAGAGGGAAAAGAATAAGGATAAGATTGTCTGACCTTTCGTTCGTACGATTTGCTTTAGAGTTCGATGGTTTCTGTCCGTTAATTTCAGGGGTCTACAAGTTTGAAAGATGGATTTAATGCTTCCCTGGTGACTGCACTACACAGACTCTCCACATTGAACCTTGATGCATGAAGCTGATGTGAAATTCCACCAACAGAATGACAGATGTTTTGCCCCGATCGAACTCACTCACTGCTCTGTCCCGATCGATGCGACAGAAAACACATCTGTCATTTGCCTGCCTTCGACAATCGGACCTCCTACCTTCGCACCCAGTTCCTACAGTGAGACGTCCGAAGGCTACTGGCCACACTATGTTTTGCGAAGATATTACTGTAGTCCGATACAACTTTTTTCTCTTTTTCTTTCATGTTTTCACCTACAGAGGATTGCAATAGTGCAGGTTTTTCGTTTCTTTCTATATACGTTCTGCAACTGCCATCAAAGGAATTATTATCTTGTATTTTCTGCTGTTGTGTGCTTAACGTGTTGTTAAAATATTTTTTATGTCCGTAAAATTGTAAAAAAAACTTCGTCCGAGCAGGCCTTGGAAGGCCCAACGGTACCGACTGGCCGCCGTGTGATCCTCAGCCCATAGGCGTCACTGGATGCGGATATGGAGGGGCATGTAGTCAGCAGACCGTCTGTCAGTTTCGAGACCGGAGCCGCTACTTCTCATTCAAGTAGCTCCTCAGTTTCCCTCACAAGGGCTGAGTGCACCCCGCTTGCCAACAGTGCTCGGCAGACCGGATGGTCACCCATCCAAGTGCTAGCCCAGCCCGATAGCGCTTAACTTCGACGATCGGTGTTACCACTGTGGCAAGGCCGTTGGCCCGTAAAATTGTAAAAGTTTAAAAATATTGTAATCTAGGTAATCATCTACGAGAGGGCCGAACTTTGAAATGAATCGAGAGGTCTTTGTGTAGAACGGTAATAAAAGAGTCTGAACAAATGGGCAGAGACTGATGGTTGTCGTGCGCGAGGGTGTGGATGCCGTGTCGGTAGCAGCAGCTTCAAATTGTGTTTTCGGTTTATAGCGATGACTGTTTTCGATACATATCGCGGACTGTGAAATTAAAATATAAATATATTAAAGTACTCCCAATCGTGGACCATCGTCTCACAAATTAAACTTGAAAATTATGACGTGTGGACAGTTTTATATTACACGTTTTTAAATTGATATAAAAAGTGCAAGAGCCGCATACGAATCCCTAAACCCAGAAAGAAAGCCCTGAAGATTTGTGCTTGTGAATTTTTAATAGCGATGGCACTACTTCTAAGATTTATAAAGAAAAATATGGGGTGCATGCGATACATAATTGTTGCACGAATAGTTCACCTCATAACTATTATTTTTTGCATGCACCCAAGTTTTTTGTTATGAATTTTACAAGTATTGCTTACAATTAAAAATACACAAGTACAAAGTCTTATGACTGTTTATACTGGGACAGGAATCTGTATGAGAGTACGAGAAATTATTTTACACTTTTTTGTTCGGTTCGGTTATATTAAAATATTGTTTTTATTTAATTATGTTCTGGTTTTTAAACATTTTGAAGAGATATTTTTATTTAAATAATTATTTGTATCAATAATAGCATTTTACTAGAGCTTGTCTCATGTTCGTGTGTGTCCGATGTATTGTACACGCCTGTCGCTACCTACTGCTCAGCTGCACACATCCACTTGCATACCACCTGGAACGCATTCCGCCACTACCTGCGCAACATGCCAGTCCTGTAGCGGCAGCGCAGCTCACATGTCAGACATTACCCAACCTTTTTCACTGCCACCGCCAATTTCCCCGCTGTACCGAACAGACCGACGGGAATAATATTGCATTGCCATCCAGTACTGATACATGTCTATAATTTCAAGTCTCTAACTCATCGTGAAGATAGTTTAAAACAAACTGAAAAATTTGTGCCAAACAGACAGACAGCCGAGACAACGACTTAATAACGACATGTAAAAATAATGTGAAAGCCACAAAATTGGAACAATGAAGAGACACGTTTGCCAAGTGGACTGTTTACAATGGACAGGATGGACTGTGAAGTACAAATGTGATTCTTGGCATGGCCTAATATTTCACAAAATAAGAACCTGAAGGCTATGATGTTTGGACAGTGGAGTAACGTGTTTAAAAGGGAAACTGTTTTTAGTGCGTAGCGTGGCCTGCGATATATGTATGTACTGAACTGCTTCACACCACAAACTAATATCTAAGAAAGAAGTATAAAAAGCATGAGGTTCGAACTGTGGTCAGAAATGTTAAATAGGCGCAGTGATGTTGGTAAACACCACGTTCATTCTGAGTGAAGCACATTCGGTCTGCTTTGCCGACTACAGATACTTCAGTCAATGAGGAGACTGTAAATAATACACTTTCTATTGCATCTACATACAAGCGGCCGTTTTCAAAATGACAGTTGCAGCTGCAGTGCTTAATAAAGATTACGCTAACATGATTTATGGGCCACCAACGTTGAATGACGTTACTCCACTTCCGACAGCTAAATGTTTCTTCATCGGGCATTATGACTGTTAGCAAGCTCACTCCTTGCAAATTAGTTTCAAAATTACTTATACAATAAACATACAATTTTTTGATGAAGTTACTTTTACAATTTCTCATTGCTGTTACCTATCTAGCGTTACTTAAAACTCAGGAATTTTAAATTATACTTCCAGTAATTTACAAAGGTTAATCTGAAGTTAATTTCCTTTATTAAAAGCTTGTTGTAGAACGATATTACATTTTTACGGATACACTCTCTTTTGACATTGGCTTAATTCTTGTGGCATTTTCGTGTGTCATGTATTCGTCTGTAGTGATAAAAATTTTTGTTATTTTATGCTTTCTACGTCATTTGCTGCATATACATCTCTATCTGCAATGTTTGTAAGTCTTAATTCTTTCTTTTGCATGATAAGCCTTATTGCGTGTCGAATTGCGTGTTGTTTAATGCGATGTGCTAGTAAAATATGTACGTAGTATATTGTCCCAAAAGATTTGTTGGATATGACCCATCAGGAAAGAGCAACACCGGAGAAGCATTTAGACCATGTGAAAACTTTGTATCTAACAGATACGTGTTGGCTGGCGTTTGTTTCATCTCAGAGCTCGTCATACTGTGATATGCCAGCGACATTGTATGACCTTGCTACCTTTTTCTGTTTAATATGATTTAGTACTTGAGTCCGAGGGAGCGTAATGTTCAGTGAATTCTGGGAACAGTCAAAATTTTATGTTTTCGTTTACTCAAAGGTTAAATGCTAGAGATATTATACTATTTTAATTACAGACTGGTGATGTTTCCTTCACTTTTAATATTTTTTCTCTTAGATTCTGCTTCATTTCGAAACATTAGTTATTTTTACAATCAAATGTTTATAAGAAGTTGGTGATATCTGATATAAGTAATAGTAGGAAGGCCCCTGCTTCATTACAGATATAACTTCTGATTAAGATGTTTCCGATCACCAGTTTTTGTCTTACTTTGTCATTTTTGTGCTTTTCCATTGATTCGAAAGTTTATTTCTCACTCTCTATTTCCTTTCTCTAACATTGTTCTTCCCATTTTATCTCAGAAATTTACATCTACATCTGCTTCCTGCATTCAGTTTAAATGGGCAGCTGAACTCTTAACAATTTCAGGAATATCATAAAGGCTATTTTTGTCTAATTTTTTCTTAGCAGTTACTTTTCAAGTGCTGAGGTACTAGGTTTTCTTATTTACACATTTATTTTACCTGGCAATGCGCATTGTATAAGAGGTGTACATAAAAATAATTGAACGTCAGCCGCGTAAAGGTTTATGCGTCTTAATCGATATCTCAGTCGCATGTGATCGGGAAATTAATGATAAAGTAGTTCCAAACAATCGAGGTCAGTCGAATGTGGAATTTAAATCCTGACGTCATCCCCATCATTATTGGTGCCATAACATGAAGGGCGCCCTGTCTATAATCAAAGGATATAGTAAACACAGTGAGCTACAATGTATAGCGTTCTTTGGAACCGCCCCTATCTTGAGTAAGGTGCAAAAGCCGCTTAAAGCATTAGGCCTACTCCCCAGGAATCTGGAAGTAACCTAGTGTACACTTGACTGTACCCAACAGCGTAAACTCCTCTTTGAGGAATGGTAGTGATAGTAATGATTGTAGGTATTACAGAAATGTCAGTCTTATTAACACAGTGTAAAGCAGTTTTGTCGTAAACATCACAATGGCGTACAAACAGAAATGCATGGAAGCACTGCTGAAGAAATAAAATCTAGAAGTAGTTAACTGTTCCGGGGAAGGGACAGAAATAGTAGGGTAAAGATAGTAGATGAGATGGAAGGGGGGGGGGGGGAGGGGACAGAAATATTGACGAGAAATCTTGGATAGTGTTGGACAGAAAGAAGACCACTGGTATACGTCAACAGAGAAGGTAGACGATGACAGTAGGTAAAGCTTTCATCTTCTCTCGAATCCAGTATCGTTTTGGATGAGGTGCAGGTGACTGGGTACTGTGTACCGGAGTCGCATCACAAATGGAGAAGGAGATGCAGCAAGATTTAGTGTTATGTACAGAAATAGCCAAGATGTTGGAGGTACCAGATCTTTTATTGCGGTTATAAAACGATGATAGGTATTTTACATGCGAGGAAAGATACTGAAAACACCATTGGCTAAATAAGCTGCGAAGAAGATAGCAAATTACATCGCTTATCACGTCGCATATGACCAAACTGAGAATAGGAGGGACTGACGTCTCAAACGACCCATTGTTAGAAACATGCACTGGGTGGAAAAAAAAAGCATTCCCATGTGTAATGCGGTGTAGGGAGACCATTGGTATTCAAAGCAGTTTACAGTCCTCTTGGAATGAATCAATACAGGTGGTGTATGGTTTGAAGGGAACTTTTTTTACCATTCCTCTTGCAAAATAATGCCAAGGTCAGGTAACAATAATGGAGGTTGATAGCGATCACGCATCCTTCTTTCCAAAGGAGACCACAAGGGCCCAATAGTATTGACATCTAGTGACTGAAATGGCCAGGAGAGATGCGACATTTCATCCTCGTACTCATAAAATCAGTCTAGAACTAAGCGAGCTCTTTGAAGAGAGGCCCTGAGGTCTCTGAACACAGCATCATCATTTTTACCATTAGATGGACCTGATTAGCCAGAATGGTCACATAATCGTCGGCTGTAACGCGACTTTGGGGCCCGTAGAATACTACGTTATGGCTGCCAAGCCCCCGCCATCTTTCACTCTTGGGACGTAAAGTCGGACATAATTTGGAAAGAGTGTGAAACAAACTCAACTGACATTCTACGTTAGTTCTACAGTTAAGGTTTTACGGTTTTGGCAACACGATTACCTGTTAGGAGCATTTGCATCACTGATGTGTTTTTCTAGAATTCCCCGTTTATGTATTTCCCTTCTTGTTGTTTTGGTGCTGACGGTGTTTGTAAATGTAACTTTCAGTCCTACAGTGTCTTTTGCAGCTGTCGTCCTCTAAATTTTCGTCATAATTCTCTTCAAAGACCGTCCGTCACGATCACTCGACACACACTTTCTTCCGCGTTGTGATTTCGCTTACGACAATTATGCGCTTTCCGTTTATGCGGTATAATTTTTCGATACGGTGCCTCTCGAAATACCAAACACTCCGGCCAACACTCACTACACAGAATACTGTTTTGACGACAATTCACACTTGAGGACATTGCACAGGTGTCTTTAGTATTCAAATACACCAGCGCAACCCGCTTGGCTAGCATCTGCATTTGTATTGAAGCATTAATTTCTCGCGGCGTTTCCATAATTTTGCCCACGCCATGTATATAACGCAGGTATTCATAGCGAGCCGAAGTCGTATAGAGTTTCCGCAATTTTAAACTACAAGTATATCAAAGTAGTAAAGATTTGTCACGATTGATGACTGGACTAGTCTTTGTTTTATTTTAGGTGGAAATGTTTTTCTAAATCCTTGGATTTCATGCAAGCAAGATAGAGGTTTCCTGTATACTGAGACTGCTTGTAGGAAATCTCTCTCTTGCCAAAACGCAACTTAAAAGCTTAGAATAAAATATTTTCACGTAAAGTAAGGTAGCCCCCCCTCCCCCCCCCCCCCCCCCCTTTGTTACAGGTTTCCTCGTTCACCGTAGCTGATGTAAAAGTTGCAACACTTAGTCACGTTTGTGTCAGGCTATTTTGATGTTACAGATAATGGCACACTTTGCTTATCGGCCTGTAGCTGATACTGCCACTCTAGAACAAATGATAAATTCAAAATGCACATTCTTGCTATCTTATTGCGACATTTTACTCTTGCAGCTGAGGCCAGAACAGGACGATTGACCCAATCTGTGAAAGACAGAAGAAGAAGAAGAAGAATTATTTTCAAGTATAGTTTTTAAGACATCCTCCGTTGTCGGGTGTCGGAAAGAAAACAGATTTACCTGTGCCAGTTCGTCCTCGGCTCGGTAGGCAGTAGCCTTGATGGTGACGGTACGTTAAATTCCAAAGCTACTCCTCACCGACGAAAGGTGGCTGCCTGGAGGTCGTTAGAGGCGGAGCGCCGGCTCAGGAAGGCAAAGCTGGCTGAACGACCTCGTTCGCGGAATCATCCCAGCCTTCGCCCGTATTACAGAGAGGCGATGGTAGAGCGGAGAAATGGAAATCTCGCGTTGGTCAAATGTGAATCCAGTGTTTTAACCGCTGCTCCACTTCGCGCTCTATCATAATGCTAAACGGGTAGTTAACAATGATGCACGTACGTGAAAGCGACCAAAATTATCAAAAATATTTTATTGGCTCTTCATTTACTAGATATTACTGAAATTTCAGTTCCTGAATATTACGTTATAATTGCACTCCTAAGTGTGATAAAAATAATGATTGGCAAAAGCTTGCATGGGACCACGCCTCTCCCTCGTTCTGTATTCCCTCACATTATATATTCCTGCGGTGTTTTCTTCCAGTTTTATGCAATCACCGTACAGGGAATGTTTGTGTAGTACATCAAGAAGGTTGAGGAATAGCATCACTGCCACTAGTTTTTTATTCTTTGGTTTGCTGTGTGTGTTTAGAAGTGGCTACAAAGGAGTAAAAATTATGAAAGTTGCGCGTAGATCTATCATTACAATCTGTAGTATGCCTCTTTCCAGTGAAGCGTAATTACTACACATTAATAATCTCGGCAGACTACGAACTCTACAGGTGCTAGAATATGATTCAGGAGCTCTCACATTGTCGGTATGGAAGGAAATCGTCAAAGGAGAATTTCTGCAGCTGACGCTGTTGTTAGTCAGTTTGAAAATCAGATTAACCAAAGAAGACAAAGAAAGAAAAGGCTGATTGAGAATGAATAGGAGTATGCATTCGATTTGCACGAGTTCACACACAAAAAGTAAGGCCATATACTAACACTGCTAAATCTTTGATTCAGGTTTCCCGTAACTTACAGTTTGTAAACTTCACCTTTTCGTCACAAACCACTGATGTTAGAGTACTTAAATTTGGCATGCAACTAGTCAATACTATAGTGTAACATTCTGTGGAAGTAATTTTCATTTAATACAGTAATAAGGCATTTATGAAAGAGAAAAGCCCTAAAATTTGATGTTTTTTCTACAATTATTTGAAGAGCAGTAAAAATTCAGCGAAAGAAGGTATCAAAATTATGTTCACAGATGTTTGTAATAAAGATATATCACATTTTGCACAAAAATGCATTGACTTTGTTCTGATAAATTTTTCACGAAAAGAACATTTGTACTCACCTTGTTGAAGAAAATTCACTTGCTTATAATTAAGAGCATGTAGCGTCAATAAGCACGCAAATTTTTGTATGTAGGCGGTATGCATATAACATTTCTTAACAACTGTTCCAAATTTAGTTGCATTTTCTTGAAAACTTTGGATATATATATATATATATATATATATATATATATATATATATATATATAGGGTGAGTCACCTAACGTTACCACTGGATATATATCGTAAACCACATCATATACTGACGAACCGATTCCACAGACCGAACGTGAGGAGTGGGGCTAGTGTAATTGGTTAATACAAACCATAAAAAAATGCACGGAAGTATGTTTTTTAACACAAACCTACGATTTTTTAAATGGAACCCCGTTAGTTTTGTTAACACATCTGAACATATAAACAAATACGTAATCAGTGCCGTTTGTTGCATTGTAAAATGTTAATTACATCCGGACATATTGTAACCTAAATTTGACGCTTGAGTACCACTCCTCCGCTGTTCGATCGTGTGTATCGGAGAGCACCGAATTACGTAGGGATCCAAAGGGAACGGTGATGGACCTTGGGTACAGAAGAGACTGGAACAGCACATTACGTCCACATGCTAACACCTTTTTATTGGTCTTTTTCACTGATGCACATGTACATTACCATGAGGGGTGAGGTACATGTACACACGTGGTTTCCGTTTTCAATTACGGAGTGGAATAGAGTGTGTCCCGACATGTCAGGCCAATAGATGTTCAATGTGGTGCCCATCATTTGCTGCACACAGTTGCAATCTCTGGCGTAATGAATGTCGTACACGCCGCAGTACATCTGGTGTAATGTCGCCGCAGGCTGCCACAATACGTTGTTTCATATCCTCTGGGGTTGTAGGCACATCACGGTACACATTCTCCTTTAACGTACCCTACAGAAAGAAGTCCTAAGCACTATGGGACTTAACATTAGAGATCATCAGTCCCTTGCACTTAGAACTACTTAAACCTAACTAACCTAGGGACATTTTATTTAATCGTGTCCAAGCCATAGACAACCCACATATTACATATACACACAAATACAAATACAATACACATATGTATAAGTAAAACAAACCCAAAATGGGGAGTCACATTACAATATAAAGACAACACACAGTATATATATCATATGACGTCGCGCCAAGGTTCAGCGCATTTAACTGCCACTGCTGTAGCGTTTGCCAGATCTTCTTTCCTGCACACTTCCCCCATGTTGCTGCATTCCAGGAGGTGGTCCATTGTTTGGGTCAGTCCGGACTGGCACGTGTCCGTCCCGTCTCGGTATCCCCATTTACACATGTTTACGTTGCATCTGCCCACCCCAGTTCGTAGGCGGTTGAGGGTTCTCCATAATGGCCATTTTAGTTCATTTTCAGAGGCCAACTGTTCGTTGGGTGACATTAGAGGTGCCTGGTCTCCCGTAGGCAGTGTTGCTTTCCATTTTGACAATCTGGCCTTTTGTTTTGAGGTTTCGATCGGTTGAACTGAGGTGAGGAAACTCCGTCTTGATTTTAGACGTGTGTGTGGAGGGTTCTGTCCGAAGAGAGGATGGCGCTGGTCGCGCAGCTGCTTGAGGCGCTCTGCTTCGCTTGCTATAGCTCGTCTGATGTTGGGTGGAGCTATGCCACTAAGCAAATAAAGTTGGCTAACCGGGGTGGGTCTTAAGCATCCCGTGATTACGCGACAGGCATCGTTCAGCAGAGGATCCACTCGTTTCGCATGCGCTGATCTTTCCCAAACTGGGGCAGCGTATTCAGCAACCGAGTAGCAGAGTGCAAGTGCCGACGTACGTAAAGGGGACATCACACACATCCATGCAACCCAAAGAGATTCTGGTCGTATGTAAAGTACACCAGTGGCAAAAAAACAGTCAATACCGTCACTGCGCGATAGCGACGGAAATTTTACCGATGATGGTGCCACTAAAGCGGAGTTACTTAATACAGTTTTCGGTAATTCCTTCACGAAAGAAGAAGATGTAAATATTCCATAATTCTAAACCAGAACAGCTGTTAGCATGAGTGACGTAAAAGTAGATATCTTAGGTGTTGAGAAACAACTCAAATCACTTAAGAAAGGCAAGTCTTTCGGTCCAGATGGTGTACCAATGAGGTTCCTTTCAGAGTATGCAGACACAATAGCGCCTTTCTTAGCAATCATATACAACCGCTCACATGACGAAAGGTCTGTTCCTAAAGACTGGAAGGTAGCACAGGTCACACCAATATTCAAGAAAGGAAATAGGAGTAACCCATTGAATTACAGATCCATATCACTGACCTCAATTTGCAATAGGATTTTGGAGCATATACTGTACTCGAACATTATGAATCACCTTGAAGAAAATGACTTATTCATACATAACCAACACGGATTCAGATAATATCGTTCTTGTGCAACGCAGCTAGCTCTTTATTCCCGTGAAGTAATGAGTGCTGTCGACAAGGGATCTCAGATCGATTCCATATTACTAGATTTCCAGAAGGCTTTTTATACCGTTCCTCACAAGCGACTATTAATCAAATTGCGTGCATATGGAGTATTGTCTGAGTTGTGTGACTGGATTCGTGATTTCCTCTCAGAGAGGTCACAGTTCGTAGTGATAGACAGTAAATCATCGATTAGAACAGAAGTGATATCTGGCGTTCATAGGCCCTCTGCTGTTCCTGATTTACATAAATGATCTAGGTGATAATCTGAGCGGCCCCCTTAGATTGTTTGCAGATGATGCTGTAATTTACCGCCTAGTAAAATCATCAGACGATCAATTCGAAGTATAAAATTGTCTAGAGAGAATTTCTGTATGCTGCGAAAAGTGGCAATTGGCACTAAACAAAGAAAAGTGCTAGGTCATCCACATGGCCACTAAAAGAAATCCGATAAATTTTGGGTATACGATAAATCGCACAAATCTAAGGGCTGTCAATTCGACTAAATACCTAGGAATTATAATTAAGAGCAACTTAAATTGGGAAAATATTGAATATTGAATATTGTGGGGAAGGCGAAACAAAGACTGCGCTTTGTTGGCAGAACACTTAGAAGATGCGACAAACCCACTAAGGAGACAGCCTACATTACACTTGTCCGTCCTCTGCTGAAATATTGCTGCGCGGTGTGGGATCCTTACCAGGTAGGATTGACGGAGGACATCGCAAAAGTGCAAGGAAGGGCAACCCGTTTCGTGTTATCAAGCAATAGGGGTGAGAGTGTCACTGATATGATACGCGAGTTGGGGTGGCAGTCACTGAAACAAAGGCGGTTTTCTTTGCGGCGAGATCTAGACACGAAATTTCAATCTCCAACTTTCTCTTCCGAATGCGAAAATATTTTGTTGACACCCACCTACCTAGGGAGAAATGATCATCATAATAAAATAAGAGAAATCAGAGCTCGAGCGGAAAGATTTAGGTGTTCCTTTTTCCCACGAGCCATTCCAGAGTGGAATAGTAGAGAAGCCGGCCGCGGTGGTCTTGTGGTTCTAGGCGCGCAGTCCGGAACCGTGCCACTGCTACGGTCGCATGTTCGAATCCTGCCTCGGGCATGGATGTGTGTGATGTCCTTAGGTTAGTTAGGTTTAAGTAGTTCTAAGTTCTAGGGGACTGATGACCACAGCAGTTGAGTCCCATAGTGCTCAGAGCCAATAGTAGAGGAGTAGTATGAAAATGGTTCGATGAACCCTCTGCCAGGCACTTAAGTGTGAATTGCAGAGTAACCATGTAGATGTAGGTGTAGAAGCATGCCCGAGGCAGGATTGTAACCTGCGACCGTAGCAGCAGCGCGGTTCCGGACTGAAGAGCCTAGAACCCCTCGGTCACAGCGGCCGGCCGGAGGAACATCAATGGAAGCAAAACAAGGGTAACTGAGAGTAGTCGAATGAAGTCCGGTGATACTGGTGGAGCCAGATTAGGACATGAGACACTGGAAATAAAAGAAAAGTTTCGCTATTTGGACGGCAAAATATCTGACGACGTCGGAATTATGGAGAATTTAAAATGTAACATGGTAATAGGAAGGAAAACTTTTCTGAAAAAGTGAAATAAGTTATCAAATATAAAGTGTTTTGCACGGACAGCTAGTTGACAACAACGTTTTACATATTAATAGATGAAGAGATCCATTACTGTCGGATTACGCAGTTGGCGATAAATCATTGGAAACAGTAAAAACAATAAAATATCTTGGAGAAACCATCTCCACAACCTTTAGCGGAATGATCACACTGAAAGTTCTCTGTTATAATTATGTACTTGCCAACTTCCATAAATTCAGTTTATTCCGTGTCGATTATCTGCGAGCAACTTTTGTTCTTATCTTTAAGCCCGCTAAGCCAAGGAGACGCTGACATGCTTTGCAAATTTTGAAGAACAAAGCCGTGTCTTTTTCCAATCTGTGCGTGGCTGTGGCGGAGACAAGGTGTACTTTCTTAAGGTGTGAAATGGTTTGCTATTGAAAGTGGGCGCTTTATACAAGGTCATGCTGAAAAGTACTGACTCCGAATTTTTTGTTCTGTTCTCAACATCGGTTGAGGTATTACACGTTATGCATATTACTCAGTCGTCTTTTCCGCTTCGCTAACGAATGTGGCAACCCTTTGCCGCTAGAGGTCTCCGAATTGTAGCGCGTAACTATGTCTGTGCGTGAAAGACGGCGTGCTGTAGTCGGCTTCCAACCGCCGAAATCATGCCTCCAGTAGAAATCAATATAAGAGTGAAAGTGTGAGGATGATAGGTTCCTGAACAACACTGTGATAGTTGATGAAAGCTGGGCTCACCATTTTGACCCCGAAAACAAAATAGCATTAATGGGGTTCCGTCACAAATTATCGCCGACGGCAAAAAAGTTCAAGATCATGCCATCAGCGGGCAAAGTCATATTTAAAGTATTCTGGGATGTTCAAGGTGTGGTGCATTTGGAATTCGTGCCTATAGGCACCACCATAAACTCTGCACAGTATTGTGAGACCCTCAGAAACCTGAAAGCTTGATTTCGAAGATTTCGTTCACACATTTCCTTCAGCGTGACAATGGCAGACCACACACTAGCGCTGCGACATGTGCTACAATCCAAGTCCTTGGATTCACTGTCGTCGATCATCCTCTGTACAGTCCCGACTTAACCGTATCCGACTTTCACATGTTTCCAAAACTAAAAGAGCACTTTCGAGGATTTCACTCTGATAGTGATGAAGCGGTGCAAGCAGAGATGAGATTGTGGCTCCATCAACAAAGCTAATCATTCTACAGTGACGAGATCAACAAACGGGTCTTTCGTTGGGAGAAATGTTTTCGTCACCAGGGTGATTATGTTGAGAAATAAATACGTAGACATGAAGAATGAAGATGTAGAATGATAATAAAGTAAGTTTTATTTAAAAAGCTTTAAGAATTTTGAGCAAAACAAAAATCGAAGCATTACTTTTCAGCACACTGTTTTAGATGTGAGCAGCCATAAGGCGATGCACGAAGGCTTTGTACAGAAGCGACAAATCTAAATATTTTAGTGTCTAATTCAATCAATGTTTCGCTCAGAATCATCTCTGCTAGTAACGAATATTCTGAGGTAAGCTACTCTTCCATTAATAAGTTAATGTCAGATCACTGAAGACAAGTTTGCCTCGAGAACTTGGAGAAGATATGAGTTGTGCACCGAGGAAAGTTAATGGTGAAATTTTGAGAGCGTACGTTCCAAGAGGAGTCGGCCAACACATTAACCCGTCACACATACGTCTCGTGAAATGTCCATGAAGAGAAAATCAGAGAATTTCGAACACATAATGACAAACGTTCTTCCCAATACCATTTGCGAACGAAATAGGAAAGGGGGAAAATGATAGTGGTAGTAAAGGTACCCTCTACCATACACTATAAGGTGGCTTGCAGAGTATGAGTTGATCGGATAACTAATGATGAGGAAATGCATCGAATTGCCCAGAAGAGAGCTGTATGGAGCATCGTGGGTAAAAGAAGGTAGCTCGATAATACATATGCTCAGAGAGCTAGGAATTTTGTATTTTGGTAGTTGAGGGAAGTGTGTGGAGTGAAAGCTGCAGAGGAAGGTCGAGGCCTGACTACAGTGAGCACATTTAAGTGGATGTCGGTTACAGCAGTTATGCAGAGTTGAAAAGACTTGCACAGAACGAACTACCGCGGAGAGACGCGTCAAGTCAGTCTTCAGGCTGAAGCCTGCAACAAACATTTATTATTTTAGTGTACAATGTTAATATGAGAACCGATTTTATCGGTTAGAGATATCTCGAGAAGCAATTTTGAAAGTGTATGTCGAAGCAGTTCGCCGTGAAGAATTTCGGTGTCTGTTGAGTGGACCTGTCTTTATTACTGAGTTTGTGGAGCACAAAGGAAAGGGAGGCAGCGGTAGATTGGCAGAATGTCACGTACGGATTATATGTCGCTGCAGACACAAAGACTGCGATTATGGGGGAAGTTGTCTTACTTGAGACGGTCGCCGCATTTCTTTTCACTACCTTTCAGAGGGTGAGCGAAGGAAGTGGCGGGTAATTTTTGTGCTGTGCTGGCGACAGATTCGGACGTGATTTACAGAGCGTCGGTCGCCGGAACTGGTTGGCGCAGAGGTGTCCAAACAAGGTAACGCGAAGGATCTGGAGCAGTGTGCAGCTACTAACGGACTTTCGCAAGCCGACGCTCTGGGAACCACAACGCGCTTAAACTTTCATTTTAGAAAGCCATCTTCAGCGTGAGAAGAGGACAGTGTACATGTCTCTGCTCCTCGAGTCTTAGGGCGGCTGCAATCCACGGCAACATCAATTTTTTCTGTATTTTTGCTTAATCTGCGAATACTTCAAACAACACGCTGCTGATCCTTCTGTAGGTGTGCAGTCCAACGGAAGTCATCCACCAAATATAGTATTAAAACATCTGCACCAAATATGATGCCCTCTGAAACTGACACAACACTTTAAGCAATCAATAAATTTTGTCATTTCCGAGCTGCTAGTTCATTCAGTGCAGCCTTGTTCGGTACCACTGTCTCAGAGAGAATAACAATATATTGATGATCCTGAGAGTGAGATAAAGTGTAAGTCGCTACATCCACATCTGTACTCTGCACACAACCGTACGGTGGCTGTTGGAGGGAATATACTGCACCATTATCATTCCCTCAGCTTTCCTGTTCCGTACGCAAACGGTGTGTTGTCGAGATCCAGCGTAAGAGATCTAATTTCCCGTATTTTCTGTCTCGGTGACTTCGCGAGATCCTTGAAGGAGGAAATAATAAACTGCCCGACGGAAAAAGTGAAACACCGAGAAGACACGGTCGGATGTCAATGTAACTTCGTGTACATGCACACTATCGGCGGGATTAAAGTTGCACTTTTCTGTGATAGGCGAACCGAGTGCATTAGTGTTGTTCGTGTTTAGTGTTAGTACCGAGCCCAGTATGGTATATAAGGAATGTGAACAGTGTCATATGTTAAGTGACCACTTGTAAGTAGGCTGTTTATGTTTTCTTATTGGCAACGATACGTAGCGCTCTGTATGAAAATCACTGGCTGTGCTGTGTGCAGTCTGTGGCTAGTTTGCATTGTTGTCTGCCATTGTAGTGTTGGGCAGCTGGATGTGAACAGCGCGTAGCGTTGCGCAGTTGGAGGTGAGCCGCCAGCAGTGGAGGATGTGGGGAGAGAAATGGCGGAGTTTTGAAGTTTGTAAGACTGGATGTCATGAACTGCTATATATATTATGACCTTTGAACACTATTAAGGTAAATACATTGTTTCTTCTCTATCAAAATCTTTCATTCGCTAACTATGCCTATCAGTAGTTAGTGCCTTCCGTAGTTTGAATCTTTTATTTATCTGACAGTAGTGGCGCTCGCTGTATTGTAGTAGCTTGAGTAACGAAGATTTTTGTGAGGTAAGTGATTTGTGAAAGGTATAGGTTAATGTTAGTCAGGGCCATTCTTTTGTAGGGTTTTCTGAAAGTCAGATTGCGTTGCGCTAAAAAAATATTGTGTGTCAGTTTAAGCACAGTCATGTATAATTGTTCAAAAGGGGACGTTTCATATGTCGACCCTGCCAGGATACCTCACTGGAATCTTCTGATTTTTTTCTTGTAGTTTGTGTAATTAGTGTAGCTTTTGTTTGTCACTAGCGCGTAATCATAGAGAGAATTTCCTTTGTAATTGTAGTTTTTCATTGTTGTACAGTAAAACAGTTGTGGCATGCATGTAGATTTACACCAAGTATTTCGCAGCTGTGCTTGCAATTAAGTAGACATTATTTCCATTGCTATGTTATCTTATTTTGCTCTTCAAATTGTGCTTTTCTGTGTTATCGTGTGAAATATTGTTACAATTATGGCGTGTGAAAAACGTAATACTAGGCTCCAAAGTAAACTGAGAAATGACAGTGAAGACGAAAGCAGTGTGTTAGCGCCACCGTGTAATGAATTAACTAATGTTCAACATAGTAATTTGGTAATTGTGCATAGGGAAATGGAGTGGGCGGCAAACAATGGCGTAGGCAGTGAAACAATTAGTGAACAGGGAAGCATTATCGATCGATCGCTCGGCAACAGCTCGCCTCAGGAATCCGAAATGACAGGACACAATTTTGCAAATACTGTAGATTCAGGTTTTGCGTCCTCACCGTTTTCTCAAGTAAGTCAAGACACATTTTCTGCTTGTCAAAATGTGAATGTTGCCGGTGTAAATGCACTGCCGAAAAGCGTAGAGGAACAGATTCCAGACACTAATGCATTGTTATTACAGCTAATGCAACAAATGGAACAAAATAAGAGACAAACACAGCAAAAGCTTCAAAAGTTAGACACAATGGAACAACACCAGAGACAAACACAGCAACAGTTAGACACGATGGAACAAAATCAGAGACAAACACAGCAACAGTTAGACACAATGGAACAAATTCAGAGACAAACACAGCAAAAGCTTAAAAAGTTAGACACAATGGAACAAAATCAGAGACAAACACAGCAAAAGCTTCAAAAGTTTGACACCAAACTTGAACAAACACGTGAAGATTTAACTACTGAGTTACATAACATTGAAGCGACATGTCAAAAAGTCTGTAATGACGTAAAAACACAGATTTGTGAGCATTTTCAACCTATTTTTTCGCGGCATGAAAATGCATTACAGAATCACGAAGCAGCCATGAAAGAACTGCAAACTATTGTTCATGAAAATCATGAGATCTTGCAAGCTAAAATTGACTCAGTTGCATCTACCGATTCGGTTACGCAACTTGCAAAAACTCAGGAAAACTTAAAGGACACAGTAGATACTCTGAAAATTGGTTCAGAAAGTCACATGGAGGAAATTAGTTCATTATCAGAGAAAGTAGTTGAACTTTCGGATCAGCTAAATAATTTATCTACGACAGTAGATGATAATCTGAATGACACAAAACCGGTAGTCTTTAATGACACAGAAGAGTGCGAACAAATTAGGAAATTCAAACAAAATCAGAATCAAATTAATTTGCAACACCAAAGAGAAATCCGGGAAGTACATCAGCTGACGCAGGTAATACAAGAATTACGTATTTCAGAGGACACTCGCGCTCCAATACGGGAAGAGGGACATAGAAATACGGAACAGGCAGAAAATAATAACACAGTGCATTTCGGAAATTATGAAAGAAATTGGCAAGGTGCACCGAATTTTGAAATGGAACCGCCGAAACGACGTAACAATGACCGATATGCGACTCGCCGACATGATGATTTTGACTATAAGCTGTTCATTACTACACGTGATTTTAAAACATTTAAGAATTCTGGCAACGACATTCATCCACAAGCGTGGCTCCATCAATTCTCTCATTGTTTTCCTCCCAACTGGTCATTAGAGCACAGATTAGAATTTATGTGTGGCTATTCAGAGAATGAACCAGCTGTAAGAATGCGATCGCTCATTCACGATTGTCACAGTGAAGGAGAATTTTACCATGTCTTCCTCTCAGCGTATTGGTCTCAAACTACACAAGACCAAGTAAAACATAGCATCATAATGATGAAACATTTCGAACAATCTGAATTTTCCAGTCTTGTGAAATATTTTGAAGACATGTTGCATAAGAATCAGTATCTTTCAAACCCACACAGCCCCTCAGAAGTCATCCGCATTTGCTTAATCAAATTGCCTGAACATTTACAACATATTATTTTAGCAGGACATTGCAAAGACGACTGAAGCTTTTCAGGGACTGTTACAAGAACTGGAAATTGACACTGACAATCGCGGAACGCGAAAACAGGAACACAACAATCACAGGTCACATCCGTCGCAATTCCACGATGAAAGAAACAATAACTGGACACGACAAGGCTATTCTCACAACACAAATCGTGACCAAAACAGACACCACCCATATGACAACCGTTGGCAGAGTAGTAATAATTACAGGGAAAGATCGCATTTCCGTAGTAATGAATATGACAGAGATTACCATAGAAAAAGACAATATGGAAACAAAAACAATTATTATCAAGGGAGACAGAATAACTTCAGACGCAACAGTTCAGCGCGCAGTTACGATTCCGCTAGAAATTCTCCATCACATGGCCGACAAACAAGAAACTATGTAAACTACCGACAAAACGACAGACCTGAATTCCAGCAGAACTGGCGGGATTCAAACCGAGCAGGGCGCTCTCGACAAGGTGAATTTGTAGAAGTTAGGTCTCCTAATCCCAATAACGACGCGCGTCAACAAAGGAACAGACAATGACTCGCACCGCAGGCAGCCGCATGCGCCGGCTGGCTCAGAGAAAAATAACATAGACGCTAACCTTGAGAAAAATTCCAGTATTCCTTACCGACGTATACCGAATGATAATTCCATTCAAGTTGAACCTCTGCGTACTAGGAAGAGTAAAGGATTGCACCACATTTCACATGTAAAACCGATTATTGAGAGAGAATCTGCTTTTTAACTTTGTCTTTGCCATAAAACTTTTCACCTCTCGTTACTAGTATGCTTTGTCAGACTTAGAATCTGTTAACATGCAACAATGTTTGAAGTTAAATATCCAGTCAAGAACCAAGAGAACTTATTTAAACAGAAATTACGAATGCATTGTTATTGTGAACAGACGTCACAGTGTTATTGTGTGTGTACATTCTTGCTTGTTAGTTGCACGATTACGTAACGACTATAAGGCTCACATACTTAGAACATTTACCAGTACTGCTAATAAGATTGTAATGCAACATTTTGGTTTACTTGAAAATACGTTCTGGATTTAAAGTACTTTCTGTGAGATACCAGATGACACAGTGGCTAGTTCATGTAACAGCTACACGATTTTATCACGACACTACTAATGAGTGACAATTTACAATGTTGTTTTTGTGGTGTATCTGTTTTATATCTGCACAGGTTTTCTGAATTCTT
The DNA here is from genome assembly GCF_023864345.2 of Schistocerca serialis cubense. NCBI lineage: Eukaryota > Metazoa > Arthropoda > Insecta > Orthoptera > Acrididae > Schistocerca > Schistocerca serialis. Next base: position 10,637,481 of record NC_064640.1, read on the forward strand.
CTGGAAAGTAAAACATGTTTTAGTAGTAACTTTTGTGGTATAGCTACAATGAGACAGCCTTTTTCGTAGCACAACAATACGTTACATTATAGTACTTTCTTCATCACGGCAATAAGCATAATAACTACGATATCTATACGCAAAGCATCTCACTTTTGTTTATCATGAGATAAGTACATTGACTTCTGCAGAACTTAGCTTTCGGAGGACGATAACTACGACACTTCCACAGAGATTATCTTACAACAAGACGCACAGTTTAGCGCTACAGTACACGTATTTGAGTGATTAATTTTGTACTTAAAACATTTATTTTCAAAGATATTTGAAGTACAATGATACAAAGGTTTTCCGTGATACATTTCATTCCATTGCTGTAATCTGTAACACCTGAGGGTATAATAAAATTAATCCTCAGGGGTGGTACACGCTTACTTTGTGTACCATGTGTTTGGCAAGCACAAGGAGCCCTAGCTAATATGGTATTTGCTTATACAACTTTACACATCGGTACCATATTTCTCTAACACAGAATTACACAGCTATCTGATTATTTAACAGAGAAACAAAATTTTTTTACTATGTCAATGACACATCTTTACGCAATTACACTGTTGAATAACTTCATACTTACGAAATTGTATTTCGTCTGTACTTTGTGAACTGTTCATATTTTTTTCGGAACCTTGTGATACTATGAGCGCTTTGAATGATGTATTTCGTATGGGATCATGATTTTTAAAGTACGTTTGAGGTAGATGACGCTATTGAAATCAGAAGAGAATTTTCTTTAGGTTTTGAAATTATTGGAGGAAGCTACGACGATTTTGAGAGTTGACTGAGGTGTTATGATGTTATTATTACGATGACAATGTGTATTATGCTGTTGAGGTATGTTTATGATTAATAAGCTGATGTTATATGAGGAATTTGATTATGCTATGTATTTATTATGATGAAATATTGAAGAAGTGTCGACGAATATGTATATGTGTAATAAGGTAAGGAATAATGAGTAGTGGTTAGGAACTCTGACTTGTGAAAAAGGACGTTGGAAACCAAGAATTGTACTTGTAAGAGTTATGAAATGTGTGTAAATGCGTGAATGTATTACACTGCCGATGAAAATTTTTTGGACACTGTTCTGTTAATAGGATTTTGTTCCTACACATTTATAACGCAAATTCTTGACTTGTGAAAATTTTTATATGAGACTGCCACTGTAGCGGAAACTGCTGTCGTAAATATTTCAGTAAGAAAGGTAAGTGACCTTGACGTAATGCGTTTTGGGCGCCTAGCTGAGAGATAGTCGCCTGACAAAAGAAAGCCATTAGATGGAGAAAAAAAAGAGGCCATTATCCTCGCTATTAACATTTCTTTGTCGAAAGCATCACAAATACGACACGCTCATTACTTGGAAACATATCGTACTTTGTGCTACTTACTGAAATGATTATGAATTGATGGGAAATATTCTTACATCTGCAAACCTGATTATGACAAGTGTCTTTCTACGAGAGTTGAGAGAGTTACTGACTTACGAAATGCCACATAGCTATTGAATGATGTTTCTATGCTTTGGTTTGCGTAATTGCTTATTTCATTTGATATCTGTTTTCCAGCTGTGTTGCAGCATTGGTTTTATAAAATAAACTTAAATGCATCTGCTAGTGTGAACACTTTCTGTCAACAGATCTATTAAATAATTATTTTCTGATCCACTTTCTTCGAAAAAGGAGCTCTTGGAATGGAAAGAACAATAAGAAGGGACTAATAACAGTAACTGCATATATAATTTTCTTTTCAAGTACTTGGTAATTTTTTGTAGAATTAGTTTTTGTGGTGCACCACTTTAATTACATAGACATTAAGATGTGAATATACATTTCCCTTGTCTGCATTGTTGTCTTTAGTGTAATATTTTTATTGCTTGAGCTATGTCATGTTCAGATATAAGTTATTGCATTCACTGCTGCTGTTTGCCAGGCATAGTGCTACTAAATTTCACTTTGTATTACTCTGTCAAGCTAGTTTTACTACTGATTTATTTTTCTTGTTGCTGCACATTGGCTCATATTAGTTGTAATGTTGCATTGCTTGGTAATTTAGATTTACTGTAGCTTGCTTTGCCAATTTCCATTTTTTTGTTGTTGTCATTGTTGTTTGTGTTAATTGTTCTGTGCTGATGCATTGTCTCGTCCCTTAGTTTAGCATCTGAGCTCAGTAGATTTAAGTTAGCTTAGGAGGGGGTAGACTATATAAGAGAATGAGTTACGATGAATTGGAAAAAATGCACTGAGAAGTCATACAAAAAAGTACAGAAAGCAGGTATAGATAGGACTTTTTGGGAATAATGAAGAACGAAGAGAGATCACCGAGAAGTAAAGAAAGTTTTGTTTGCAAGATACTGCAGTAAAACAAACCCTGTCCTTTCCCTTTCTGTTATTCCGCTATGTGTTTGTGTACTCTTGTATATTTGTCTTCTTCCTGTCTTTATGTGTTTATCTGGTGAGAGTTACATTGTAGAATTTTTCAGATAATATGTTATTTTCTTTGTAAAGATGTTTAGACATTATTTATTCTGTTTTGTTTTAATGCTCATGTGTGAAGTTGATGTTTCAAAAGTTATTCTGATCTTTTATGTATGAACTTATGTCATAATTCCTGTAACACTGATGCATATGTTATTTCGATTCTTTTGTAAAGCCTGTACTACAAATGTTATCTGTATTGTTATGTTCTTTAATGATGTATTTTGTACCTTTGTAATTGTATTCTTATGTTATAAAATTGTAATTGACACCAGTTCATCATATTATTAACTTGTAAGTTCCATTTCACTGCACACGTTTCTGTTGGTCATAGTATATGGACAATATGTGAGAAGTAGGGACTGTTAGTGTTTGCACGTGTGTTAATAATTCAGGAAGGGACTGGATAACAGCATTGCTGGTTCTAAGGACAGTTCCAAAAACTTGGTGAGTGCACAAGCGGTGGTTAAGGACTTGCTATAATATCCGCAAGACTCTTCAATGGTGACTGTGCACCTGCACAGTCGCAGCAGATGGCTGCTGTCCATCTTTACAAGGACGACAGTGGGTCTACTCTGCGATGACCTACCTACCAATATTCTTCAAAAGTTCGACTGACTCTGCGGTGGGTTTGCTCTGCTGTGGCCCATTACCTGTCTGCATGTCGAGAGTCAGGACAACACTACTTCTTCAAGACTGCATGGAAATCCACTAATTCTGAGTGCATTTTATTTTACTGCTAAGCCTTTGAGAAAAACACTGCAATTTTACTGTGATGAACGATCAGGACTGTCTTTATGGACTGTGAGAAAATTTTAGCTTTTGACCAACATTGTATTAATAAGTGTGTGCATTTGACTTCTTTTTTATTGTAATTATGAAAAATTTTATCAAATCATTGTTGGCCACTGCCCAAAACAATTTGTAAAATTTTTTGTGGGGAGCATGGGGGCTATGTAAGTAGGCTGTTTATGTTTTCTTATTGGCAACGTTACATAGCGCTCTGTATGAAAATCACTGGCTGTGCTGTGTGCAGTCTGTGGCTAGTTTGCATTGTTGTCTGCCATTGTAGTGTTGGGCAGCTGGATGTGAACAGCGCGTAGCGTTGCACAGTTGGAGGTGAGCCGCCAGCAGTGGTGGATGTGGGGAGAGAAATGGCGGAGTTTTGAAGTTTGTAAGACTGGATGTCATGAACTGCTATATATATTATGGCCTTTGAACACTATTAAGGTAAATACACTGTTTCTTCTCTATCAAAATCTTTCATTTGCTAACTATGCCTATCAGTAGTTAGTGCCTTCCGTAGTTTGAATCTTTTATTTATCTGACAGTAGTGGCGCTCGCTGTATTGCAGTAGCTTGAGTAACGAAGATTTTTGTGAGGTAAGTGATTTGTGAAAGGTATAGGTTAATGTCAGTCAGGGCCATTCTTTTGTAGGGTTTTCTGAAAGTCAGATTGCGTTGCGCTAAAAAAATATTGTGTGTCAGTTTAAGCACAGTCATGCATAATTGTTCAAAAGGGGACGTTTCATATGTCGACCCTGCCAGGATACCTCACTGGAATCTTCTGATTTTTTTCTTGTAGTTTGTGTAATTAGTGTAGCTTTTGTTTATCGCTAGCGCATAATCATAGAGAGAATTTCCTTTGTAATTGTAGTTTTTCATTGTTGTACAGTAAAACAGTTGTGACATGCATGTAGATTTGCACCAAGTATTTCGCAGCTGCGCTTGCAATTAAGTAGACATTATTTCCATTGTTATGTTATCTTATTTTGCTCTTCAAATTGTTCTTTTCTGTGTTATCGTGTGAAATATTGTGGCAATTATGGCGTGTGAAAAACGTAATACCAGGCTCCAAAGTAAACTGAGAAATGACAGTGAAGACAAAAGCAGTGTGTTAGCGCCACCGTGTAATGAATTAACGAATGTTCAACATAGTAATTTGGTAATTGTGCATAGGGAAATAGAGCGGGCGGCAAACAATGGCGTAGGCAGTGAAACAATTAGTGAACAGGGAAGCATTATCGATCGATCGCTCGGCAACAGCTCGCCTCAGGAATCCGAAATGTCAGGACCCAATTTTGCAAATACTGTAGATTCAGGTTTTGTGTCCTCACCATTTTCTCAAATAAGTCAAGACACATTTTCTGCTTGTCAAAATGTGAATGTTGCCGGTGTAATTGCACTGCCGAAAAGCGTAGAGGAACAGATTCCAGACACTAATGCATTGTTATTACAGCTAATGCAACAAATGGAACAAAATAAGAGACAAACACAGCGAAAGCTTCAAAAGTTAGACACAATGGAACAACACCAGAGACAAACACAGCAACAGTGAGACACAATGGAACAAATTCAGGGACAAACACAGCAAAAGCTTAAAAAGTTAGACACAATGGAACAAAATCAGAGACAAACACAGCAAAAGCTTCAAAAGTTAGACACCACACTTGAACAAACACGTGAAGATTTTTATCACAAGATAAATGGAAGTGTTTGGAGTGGTGCTATAACCAGGAAGTGTGGTTTGCTGATTAATCGCGTCGCACTGCATTCAGTGGTGAATCACTGTTGTTCTCTATCCCGGATAACCATCGTTGGCGAGTATAGAGGCGATATGCGGAGAGGTCCCATTCGTCCAACGTTTTGGAGGGCACAGCACTGTCGGTGCCCGCCTCACGGTGTGGGTAGCCGCCGGGTATGACTTCATGTCGTGGCCATTAGTAATTGAGACAACTCTGACAGAACGACAGTTGAGATGGGTAGTCCACTCCTGAACTGATTCAAAGAGCCAGATCTTTCTAAATAGTGGATGATGGATGGTTAAAAAAAAATAAATGGTAGCTCATCTGATTTCAAAATGTGTCTCTGGTGGCTGTGATAAGCGGGATGAAAATTCTACTCTAGGCTATTGCAATGGGACCCCACCCCATATCCTTAAGAAAACATTTCCCAAGCTACAAAAAATGTGTACACCATGTCCACATGTGAATATGCGTATGTTACTAGTACAGAAAACTTTTTTCTTCCGTTAAAACAGAAAATACAGAAAGCTCCTTTTTTCGATTTATTGGCTGGCTGGTAGAACCCATTCAGCTATCTCAGTAGCCATACAACAATATGAAAGTAAACACGACACTTTAACCAGTCTCTAAGTGAAAAAAATAAATGTTGAACCTTACTGGGAAACGAACCTGGGCACCTTCCGCTTCATATTCAGCCAGAGTGGCCGCGCAGCTACCACAACAAACGATACAGGAGGACTTAAGTACAATACATTAATACAGAAAACACTTCTGGCATCGTGTTTATGCTCTTGAGGTCAAAAGAATGTCTCAAATTTCAGAGGTTCGATAAACGTGTACATACTTTCAAGGGAGTTGTTCTTATCCTTTGACTTAGCAGCGCACTCGGAATGTGTTGCCAGCGATCATAAAAGCTGCGGTCTTCAGCCATCGTGCCGTCGGAGCGTATTGCAAAGCGATCCAGCCGTCACTCCCCTCCCAACAGCTCAGACTCCCCACTACTCTCACCATTAGCTAACTGCTCCCGACCACTCTCAGGAATCAGATTGCAAGATAGCTCTCTAGCTCACTACTCCCCTCCACTCTTAGGGATCGGATTGCAAACTAGATCACTGCTCACCGCCGAGGCAACTAGCTCTCGCGAAAAAAACTACATGGCAACTTCAGGTGTCACTTTGTTCTCTGCGCTCTTGCAAAGTCATACAGCTTGCAACTCTCTTTCTTGACTGAGCGTCTCTCCATCCGAGTTCAGCTCTTTATTCTTTGCGTCCCCATTTAATTTGTTCTAGTCGTCTTCTTATTATGTTGTTGGTCTTCCGATTTATTGTTGTGTGAGTGTTCTTGTTAGGTGAACTATTATGTCTTCTTCTATGTCTGTTGCAATTATAATTGCTGTTCTTGGTGTGTTTGTAGCCTTTATGAAGGGTTACTTACTTAGGATGGATAGGATACTAAATGTAATGGTATGTGTAACACATAATTATTTTAACATACATGATAGTCCATGTATAAAACTTGTCTAAGGAGAAATGGTCAGTATTCAGAGATATGACAGGAACGATCATTTGAAGCAAGAAACTCAATATGAAGATACACCGTATTCCAAATGGCTTCTGAGATAGAGCATATTTAAAGTTACTTTTGTACGTTTTTCTTGAACAATACGAAATCCGCGGTCTCTAGTGAAAACTTGTTGCGCTATAAAATTAAACTACATTAAATTTCCTTTAAAAAGGAGCTACTCATTTCTTCGCAAGCACTTACAGGTTATGTGAAGAGAGCGAGAGAATACCGAAAATCTTGCACAACGTGCTTGCGTTGAGGTGTAGGTAAGCTAGTTTGCTGTAGTTTCCTGACTTGATAGACCATGGCCGGCCGGAGTGGCCGAGCGGTTCTAGGCGCTTCAGCCTGGAACCGCGCGACCGCTACGGTCGCAGGTTCGAATCCTGCCTCGGGCATGGATGTGTGTGGTGTCCTTAGGTTAGATAGGTTTAAGTAGTTCTAAGTTCTAGGGGACTGATGGCCTCAGATGTTAAGTCCCATAGCGTTCAGAGCCGTTTGAACCATTTGATAGACCATGTGTCCACATCAAAGTATTTGCCCTGACTTCGTTTAAACTACTATGGTACGTTGTAAACAATGACATTCAAATGAACAATAAAGAAATTAGTAACAATGTCCATTCAATATTTTCTGTCTCAGAAACCTTTCAGAATAGTGCATATGTCTACATGAAGTATTTTGCTTCAAATGATCGTTCCTGTCATATCCCTGAATATGGACCACTCATCCTAGGACAACCAGTATATTATGTTTAATTTCCTGTTTATTTATTTAACGTAAACAGATCAATGCCTTCAGGAACCCTCTTAAATCAGACCAGAGTTTTATGTGTAATCCAAACACTTGTTAAAATCACAGGTACTTAAAAATCACAATATTTTTAATATATATCTCTTGTTCTTTCTGCATATATTAGGCATTTGCCTGTTACGCCCTCTTGGTTGAAATTGTTGATTTTCCTCAGTCTTCCTAAATTTCTTCTTCCCAGTGGGAAATAATTATCACCAACTTTGGTAATCTATTGTTTTCCATTTATAACACTACTGACGATGCGTGGCTACCTGTTTCGTAATAACTGAACTTCTAGTCCTGTCACAGGAAAGCCAAGCATAACACTACTGCGGATTAATAATTACCAACATTGGTTTAAAACCTGCACAGCATAGTGTTACCCCCTGGGAGGATTTTTGAATTTGACTGTGTGTTACCTAATAGAAAGAGGGTATCGAACATGAAATTTGTAAGAGTGGCAGTTGGTAGACAACAGAAAGACTAAAATCTGGTAAAAAATTACAGTAATAGATTTAATATAAATGAAATAAAAAGACGGTTGCCAGCCTAACTAGGCATAATAATGTGAAAACATTATTTTCAATGGATTTGCATATAGTCTTGCAAAAGTAACTTTCCTAGATTCTTTCTCAGAAAAGTGCAATGAAAACCTACAATAACCAGACGCAACTACAAAGTGGGTAGCAGTAGCACTCAACTGAAAAGACTGGCAATCACAGAAATAAAATAGAGACTTTATGCCTGCTGACTACAATCACTACTTCAGTCTTTCAATAATTCAGCACAAAAAATTAAAAGGAGACTAACTAGGATCTGACCAAAGTTCGATTTAGGTTAACACACTTATACATATCACAAATGCAATAGACTTCACAATACTCACATTACATATGCATTTCACTTTGTTAATATTTCAGGTTCACTCACAGAAACGTACTCTCAGTTTGACTTATTCTGTTATTAAATATTATAGTGGAATCCTACAAATTGACCACTCCTTTATTTACAAATAAGCACACTTTACAGAAAATCCTCGCGTTATGATAAATGATGAACTACAACTCCACTTAAGATCATTTAGTCCTCACAGCTTGAAAACAATATTCACTAGCAATAATTTTATCTGGATTGGTAAGTAAGTTCAAATTAAAGCAAATATTCAAAAGGTTTCAAATTTTTCTGTCTCCTTCATCACTTGTGAAGCAAGTGGTTTTAACCAATCACATTTAGATTCATTAGTACTAACCACTTGGCACTTTCCTACTGAAATATTTCATAAAAAATTAAATACTTTTCATCTGATAAATATTATGTGCCCCTTATATTACTCGTGAAGTGAGAAGTTTTCACTGACAATCTTAATGTTCCTACACATTGAACAATGACACTTGTAAATTAGAAGCTATTCAAAGTAAATTGGAGCTTCTCATAAATTCAATGTAAAATAAAATAAATTAAAATCAGTCTTTCACAAACAGGATACTCGGACTGAAATACTTTGAGGAAAGGACCCTGTTTGGTTGACTGAATGGGAAAATTTCATGATTCAAATACCAGTTTTCGCAACACTTGGATTATTATTGCAAAAATAAACACACACAAATACACTGGTTCATAGTGATACACAGTTCAAATCTCCTGAAGTTGTTGGAGTAGTGGCGCAATAGCGGTGGCGAGCACGTGTTGGTTGCCTGGTCTCTCAGCTGGCGTATTATTGCTCTATTTCATTTCTTCCTGGCGACGTAAATATTAATTTTAGAGGCATTCCCAACCCTTTTATAGCAGGCCGTTCCATCATAGATGAGGATACTGAACACCTCACTCGGCACCTGCGGTGTTGATGGCCACTCACTCCTATTGTGCTCTCTCGCTTCCCGCTCAGCCTGACCGCCACTTCCACCTTTTGTTTGCGCGCCAAACCACTTCCGTAGCGGAGAGGAATCGCTATGTCTTTTTTTATTATACAATACGAAATCCCTAATTATAAAACAGTTTTTACATTGCAGTTTCTTATACATGTTGTTGTTGTTGTGGTCTTCAGTCCTCAGTCTGGTTTGATGCAGCTCTCCATGCTACTCTTTCCTGTGCAAGGTTCTTCATCTCCCAGTACCTACTGCAACCTACATCCTTCTGAATCTGCTTAGTGTATTCATCTCTTGGTCTCCCTTTGCGATTTTTACCCTCTACGCTGCACTCCAATACTAAATTGGTGATCCCTTGATGCCTCAGAACGTGTCCTACCTACCGATGTCATCAACTAGTCAAGTTGTACCACAATTTTTTCTTCACCCCACTTCTATTCAATATCTCCTCATTAGTTATGCGATCTACCCATCTAATCTTCAGCATTCTTCTGTAGCACCACATTTCGAAAGCTCCTATTCTCTTCTTATCCAAACTACACTACTGGCCATTAAAATTGCTACACCGCGAAGATGACGTGCTACAGACGCGAAATTTAACCGACAGGAAGAAGATGCTGTAATATGCAAATGATTAGCTTTTCAGAGTATTCACACGAGGTTGACGCCGGTGGCGACACCTAAAACGTGCTGACATGAGGAAAGTTTCCAACCGATTTCTCATACACAAACAGCAGTTAGCCTGCGTTGCCTGGTGAAACGTTGTTTTGATGCCTCGTGTAAGGAGTAGAAATGCGTAACATCACGTTTCCGACTTTGATAAAGGTCGGATTGTAGCCTATCGCGATTGCGGTTTAGCGTATCGCGACATTGCTGCTCGCATTGGTCGAGATCCAATGACTGTTAGCAGAATATGGAATCGATGGGTTCAGGAGTGTAGTACGGAACGCCGTGCTGGATCCCAATGACCTCGTATCACTAGCAGTTGAGATGACAGGCATCTTACCCCCATGGCTGTAACGGATCGTGCAGCCACGTCTCGATCCCTGAGTCAACAGATGGGTACGTTTGCAAGACAACAACCATCTGCACGAACAGTTCGACGACGTATGCAGCAGCATAGACTATCAGCTCGGAGACCATGGCTGCGGTTACCCTTGACGCTGCATCACAGACAGTAGCGCCTGCGATGGTGTACTCAACGACGAACCTGGGTGCACGAATGGCAAAACGTCATTTTTTCGGATGAATCCAGGTTCTGTTTACAGCAACATGATGGTCGCATCCGTGTTTGGCGACATCGCGGTGAACGCACATTGGAAACGTGTATTCGTCATCGCCATACTGGCGTATCATACGTGGCTACACTTCATACAAATATTTTCAGAAACGTCTTCCTGACACTTAAATTTATACTCGACATTAACAAATTCCTCTTCTTCAGAACGTTTCCTTGCCATTACCAGTCTATATTTTACATCCTTTCTTCTTCAACCATCATCCGTTATTTTCTCCCCAAATAGTAAAACTCGTCTACTACTGTAAGTGTCTCAGTCCCCAATCTAATTCCCTCAGCATCACCCGACTTAATTCGACTACATTCCATTATCCTCGTTTTGCTTTTGTTGATGTTCATCTTACAACCTCCTTTCAAGACACTGTCCATTCCGTTCAACTGCTCTTCCAAGTCCTTTGCTGTCTCTGACAGAATTACAATGTCATCGGCGAACGTCAAAGTTTTTATTTCTTCTCCATGGACTTTAATTCCTACTCCGAATTTTTCTTTTGTTTCCTTTACTACTTGCTCAATATACAGATTGAATAACATCGGGGATAGGCTACAACCCGGTCTCATTCTGTTCCCAACCACTGCTTCCCTTTCATGCCCCTTGTGAGGTAACGGGCGAGTGGTCCATCGACCGCGAGGCTGGGAATTCCTCGGTGGGGATGTGCGCCGGGATGGCCAAAGATGTCGGACTTTGTGAATCCTTAATGGCAGACATTTCGCAGTTGGTATAGAAATTAATAGTAGCCAGGCGAATCATCATACCTCAAAAAGAAACATGTATATTACTATTACTTGCACGACGCTTCAGATGGTGTAATCACATTTTCAATATATTTATTAGTTTAAAGTTTAGTATCTGACGATAAATTAGACAAGTAACACCCAGCAACGAATCTCCAAAATCTAAACGGTTCATCCGATTTCGTCTATCTAGGTGTCCATAGAAAGCTATTAGTGTAAACCTAAATTGGTATGAATTACAGGCATGTAACTTAAATAGTACATGAGTTATTGGAGGTCAAATTGGCAGATTACTAACGATCGCGTCAGGTCATAAGTACTCCACAGTTACACGAAAAAAACGGTAGCAGCATGCTTGTAAATATATTTATTCGCCTATGTCTTTGTTTATATTCGATATATACTATTCATGAAGAAATTGGTTAAATATTTACTATGTGTTCCAAAGCACAGAGACATTGGGCTCCTGGCATCTTTTCTTTTGATATATGTTTATTTAATTTCTTCAGCCGGCCGAAGTGGCCGTGCGGTTAAAGGCGCTGCAGTCTGGAACCGCAAGACCGCTACGGTCGCAGGTTCGAATCCTGCCTCGGGCATGGATGTTTGTGATGTCCTTAGGTTAGTTAGGTTTAACTAGTTCTAAGTTCTAGGGGACTAATGACCTCAGCAGTTGAGTCCCATAGTGCTCAGAGCCATTTGAACCATAATTTCTTCATGTATTTAATAATGTTGTTAGAGCGTGTTTATGGTCCAGCCGTAGGAATATTTATTTGATTTAAAGTTATTTAAATGTAACTCCAGTATTTCGAATATGTTTCATTATGGTTGTGAGTGTACGTTGGCATGGAGACACGGAGGGAGCGCTCTAGCCAATCACAGCGCTCGTTACTAAGAGAGACGTATGGAGGTTGGGCAGGAGCATCGTTTCCGGAGTGGACACGGGTAGTCCTGGGCAGTGAGCAGTTCTGCAGAGGACGGAACAGGACATGGAGAGGGTGCTGGACGTCAAGGCGCGACGCGCGGCCGCGGGAAAAACTTGGAGTGTGGAGCGGTTTGCGCGTGGTCGCGACAGATAGAAATACTTCGAAGTGCCGACTTGTGAGATTTCCGTGGCTTCTACAGTGAAGACGTAGTGCGCACTTAGAAGTGAATATCTAGCGAGCTTTGTTGTTGTTCATAACTAATTACGCAGTAGGAATATATCGTTTCCCTGTTATTCAACTTGTTGTTGTTGTTGTGGTCTTCAGTCCTGAGACTGGTTTGATGCAGCTCTCCATGCTACTCTACCCTGTACAAGCCTCTTCATCTCCCAGTACCTACTGCAACCTACATCCTTCTGAATCTGCTTAGTGTATTCATCTCTTGGTCTCCATCTACGATTTTTACCCTCCACGCTGCCCTCCAATACTAAATTGGTGATCCCTTGATCCCTCAGAACATGTCCTACCAACCGATCCCTTCTGCTAGTCAAGTTGTGCCACAAACTTCTCTTCTCCCCAATCCTATTCAAAACTTCCTCATTAGTTATGTGATCTACCCATCTAATCTTCAGCATTCTTCTGTAGCACCACATTTCGAAAGCTTCTATTCTCTTCTTGTCCAAACTATTTATCGTCCATGTTTCACTTCTATACATGGCTACGCTCCATACAAATACTTTCAGAAATGACTTCCTGACACTAAAATCTATACTGGATGTTAACAAATTTCTCTTCCTCAGAAACGCGTTCCTTGCCATTGCCAGTCTACATTTTATATCCTCTCTACTTCGACCATCATCATTTATTTTGCTCCCCAAATAGCAAAACTCCTTTACTACTTTAAGTGTCTCATTTCCTAATCTAATTCCCTCACCATCACCCGACTTAATTCGACTACATTCTATTATCCTCGTTTTGCTTTTGTTGATGTTCATCTTATATTCTCCTTTCAAGACACTATCCATTCCGTTCAACTGCTCTTCCAAGTCCTTTGCTGTCTCTGACAGAATTACACTGTCATCGGCGAACCTCAGTTTTTATTTCTTCTCCATGGATTTTAATACTTACTCCGAATTTTTCTTTTGTTTCCTTCACTGCTTGCTCAATATACAGATTGAATAACATCGGGGATAGGCTACAACCCTGTCTCACTCCCTTCCCAACCGCTACTTCCCTTTCATGCCCCTCGACTCTTATAAATGCCATCTGGTTTCGGTACAAATTGTAAATAGCCCTCGTTCATGCAAGTGGTTCTCTTATCTCCAAAGGTCTCTTTAATTGTCCTGTAGGCAGTATCTATCTTACCCGTAGTGAGATAAGCCTCTACATCCTTACATTTGTCCTCTAGCCATCCCTGCTTTGCCATTTTGCACTTCCTGTCGATCTCATTTTTGAGACGTTTGTATTGCTTTTTGCCTGCTTCATTTACTGCATTATATATTTTCTCCTTTCATCAATTAAACGCAATATATCTTCTGTTACCGAAGGATTACTACTAGCCCTCGTCCTTTTACCTACGTGATCCTCTGCTGCCTTCACTACTTCATCCCTCAAAGCTACCCATTCTACTTCTACTGTATTTCTTTCCCCAATTCCTGTCAATTGTTCCCTTATGCTCTCCCTGAAATTCTGTACAACCTCTGGTTTACTCAGTTTATCCAGGTCTCATCTCCCTAAATTCCCACCTTTTTGCAGTTTCTTCGGTTTTAATCTACAGGTCATAACCAACAGATTGTGGTCATAGTCCACATATGCCCCTGGAAATGACTTACAATTTAAAACCTGGTTCCTAAATCTCTGTCTTACCATTATATAATCTATCTTATACCTTTTAGTATCTCCATGGTTCTTCCATGTATACAACCTTCTTTCATGGTTCTTGAACCAAGTGTTAGCTATGATTAATTTATGCTCTGTGCAAAATTCTACCAGGCGGCTTCCTCTTTCATTCCTTAGCCCCAATCCATATTCACCTACTACGTTTCCTTCTCTCCCTTTTCCTACTACCGAATTCCAGTCACCCATGACTATTAAATTTTCTTCACCCTTCACTATCCGAATAATTTTTTAAATTTCATCATACATTTCTTCAATTTCTCCGTCATCTGCAGAGCTAGTTGGCATATAAACTTGTACTACTGTAGTAGGTGTGGGCTTCGTATCTATCTTGGCCACAATAATGCGTTCACTATGCTGTTTGTAGTAGCTTACGCGCATTCCTATTTTCCTATTCATTATTGAACCTACTCCTGCATTACCCTTATTTGATTTTGTATTTATAACCCTGTATTCACCTGACCAAAAGTCTTGTTCCTGCTGCCACCGAACTTCACTAATTCCCACTATATCTAACTTCAACCTATCCATTTCCCTTTTTAAATTTTCTAACCTACCTGCCCGATTAAGGGATCTGACATTCCACGCTCCGATCCGTAGAACGCCAGTTTTCTTTCTCCTGATAACGACATCCTCTTGAGTAGTCCCTGCCCGGAGATCCGAATGGGGGACTATTTTAGCTCCGGAATATTTTACCCAAGAGGACGCCATCATCATTTAACCATACAGTAAAGCTACATGCCCTCGGGAAAAATTACGGCCGTAGTTTCCCCTTGCTTTCAGCCGTTCGCACTTCGCAGTACCAGCACAGCAAGGCCATTTTGGTTAGTGTTACAAGGCCAGATCAGTCAATCATCCAGACTGTTGCCCTTGCAACTACTGAAAAGGCTGCTGTCCCTCTTCAGGAACCACACGTTTGTCTGACCTCTTAACAGATATCCCTCCGTTGTGGTTGCACCTACGGTACGGCCATCTGTATCGCTGAGGCACGCAAGCCTCCCCACCAACGGCAAGGTCCATGGTTCATGGGGGGGGGGGGGGGGTTATTCAACTAATATTTTAATGAATTGGTGGACCATCGACACCAATACGTGTTTTGCAGAAATATACCGCATTCTCAAAAGTACTCCCACTATCGTGCTCATCATTTAAAGTCGTTAAGATAGTACCTGCAGATTTTATTTAATTGCAATCTTTCAATTATAAATTTGTATGTTATTTTCATAATTCGCTATTGACGAGTGATAGAAATCTTCGACCATTCCATTCATGCGTGTATTCTTATCGTATACTGTAGAATCGGCAGTATTTAGCCTGTAATGCGGCAACTACATCTCCCAGCCCCTAGACAACAAAACCAGCCAAAACTTTTAATATTGCAACTCTGAGTCTAATTTGAAAGACAGTATTCCAGTCAACATTGTCAAAAGCTTTCTCTAAGTTTGCGAATGCTAGAACCATAGGTTTGCTTTTCCTTAATCTATCTACTAAGATAAGTCGTAGGGTGAGTATTGCCACACGTGTTCCAGCATTTCTACGGAATCCACACTGATCTTCCCCGAGGTCGGCTTCTACCAGTTTTTCCATTCGTCTGTAAAGAATTCGCGGTAGTATGTTGCAGCCGTGACTTATTAAACTGATAGTTCGCTAATTTTCACATCTGTCAACACCTGCTTTCTTTGAGATTGGAATTATTATATTCTTCTTGAAGTCTGAGGGCATATCGCCTGCCTCATACATCTTGCTAACCAGACGGTAGAGTTTTGTCAAAACTGGCTCTCCCAAGGCTGTCAGAAGTTCTAATGGAATGTTGTCTACTCCAAGCGCCTTGTTTCGACTTAGATCTGTCAGTGCTCTGTCAAACTCTTCACGCATATCTCCCATTTCAACTTCATCTACATCCTCTTCCATTTCCATAATATTGTCCTCAAGTGCATCGACCTTGTATAGACCCTCTATATACTCCTTCCACCAGTCCCTTCTTTGCTTAGAACTGGGTTTCCATCTGAGCTCTTGATATTCATACAAGTGGTTCTCTTTTCTCCAAAGGTCTCTTTAATTGTCCTTTAGGCAGTATCTATCTTATGCCTAGTGAGATATACCTCTACATCCTTACATTTGCCCTCTAGCCATCTCTGATTAGCCATCTTGTACTTCCTGGCGATCTCATTTTTGAGACAGTTGTACTCCTTTTTGCCTGCTTCATTTACTGCACTTTTATCTTTTTCCTTTCATCAATTAAATTCAATATATCTTCTGTTACCCAAGAATTTCTACTGGGCTTCGTCTTTTTACCTACTTGATCCTTGCTGCCTTCACTATTTCATCCCTCAAAGCTACCAATTCTACTTCTACTGTATCTCTTCTCCCCATTCCTGTCAATCGTTCCCTAATGCTGTCCCTGAAACTCTGTACAACCTCTGGTTCTGTCAGTTTGTCTAGGTCCCATCTCCTTAAATTCCGAACTTTTTGCAGTTTCTTCAGTTTTAATCTAAAGTTCATAACCGATAGACTGTCGTCAGTGTCCACATCTGCCCCTGGAAGTGTCTTAC
Source organism: Schistocerca serialis cubense (assembly GCF_023864345.2). Taxonomy (NCBI): domain Eukaryota; kingdom Metazoa; phylum Arthropoda; class Insecta; order Orthoptera; family Acrididae; genus Schistocerca; species Schistocerca serialis. Next base: position 10,654,150 of record NC_064640.1, read on the forward strand.
AATTTAAAACTTGCTTCCTAAATCTCTGTCTTACCATTATATAATCTATCTGAAACCTTCCAGTATCTCCAGGCCTCTTCCACGTATACAACTTTCTTTCATGATTCTTGAACCAAGTGTTAGCTATGATTAAGTTATGCTCTGTGCAAAATTCTACCAGACGGCTTCCTCTTTCATTTCTTACCCTTATTCTGTATTTACCTACTACGTTTCCTTCTCTTCCGTTTCCTACTGCCGAATTCCAGTCACCCATGGCTACTAAATTTTCGTCTCCTTTCACTATCTGAATAATTTCTCTTATCTCATTATATGTCTCTTCGTCATCTGCGGAGCTAATTGGCATATAAACTTATACTGCTGTGGTAGGCGTGGGCTTTGTGTCTATCTTGGCCACAATAATGCATTCACTATGATGTTTGTAGTAGCTTACGCGCATTCCTATACATAAACAAACATATTTAATAAAATTACATTATTTAAACGCACTATTACGTTAAACAATTTATACATCATAACGTACCACCTCCCTCGTATGATCCAAAGAACTGAACTAGCAAAGAGTAAACACTTCGTAAATAAAGTTGCACTGTACTGATTGCTCACAATCTATTGTGGTGTTACACATGCCTCATGTTTTATTGAGGTTTCCCCTCAGGGCTGCATCAATGAAACATCAATAACACCTATGCGGTGCCAGCTGTCAAAAAAATTAATTAATCCAACTTAAGTTGGGCGTAAAAAAATTATCGCAACACACAATAAACACACTAAGAAACCAAGCATTTTATACACATTACTTTCAAATCAAGACAATACACAACATTCATTCTCATATTACTTTAAGAAACAATAAGTCCATCGTTAAACAATACACCATCAAACATATTCATTTCATGTATATGTACCACAGTTCATTCTTATTATATAAAACAATAAGTAAACAGCACACAATATGTCCTACATAACTTGAGAAAATGTTATAGCATCAAAGAGAAAAATAAGTAAGCATGCACAAGAAAAGACACAACAAAAGCACAAAACATTTAACACCGTACACTTCAAATTCCAAAACACATTTTCAAATTTATCAAAAAAAAAAAAAAAAGAAAATGATTTTTCAATACTGCCCTCATTAATAGCAGTCCAATTTTTTGTTAATTACACAGGTAAATAAAAATACTTATCTTTAACCTAGTATCATTTTTCACTGCCATCAGTTTAAAATAGACAGTCCATTTTAGAAAAATCATTGCAAAATACACACCACAGTAGTTAGAAAATTACACGTTATTTTGCTGCCCACATTAGCATTCGGCAGCCCATGTTAGCGAACATTTAGACACATATTTACATAGATAACCCTCAAAAAGGAACATTTCAAATTTACACACTGGCAATTCTTGATGTATGGCAGTCCAGGTTAAATATATGCATTGTTGCCCCATATTGGCAAGTGCTTCTCACTGCCCACATGGTATTCCAGGCAGTCCCCTTTCAGTTTTGTCATTCTTACTTAGCTTCCCTCATTTTACATTTTTCTGGCAGTCCGTTTTACGATACTGCAATATTTCATTATTGCAGTCTTCATTTTGTCACATTGAGGAACACATATATACAAAGTATATTTAGTTTTGTTATATAGAATCTGAAACTTACAGACAGGTATTAGAAATTTGGTAACAGTATTCCTTTCAACAGGATAACACTTGGTAACACACAAATCATTAATAAGAGCATTCGTATTAAGGTACATAGACATTTTCTCCATTTACTTTCATTATTATTCACTTCTGTGGACATATAGTTTTAGATATATAATGCTGCGAACCTCTAGTGGTTTTGAGGACTTTGGATACATAAGAAAGTAAGCACTGGTATGTGGGGTTCCTTGCAATTCAAATGGACCATTATAAATATATTTAAATTTAGAGATTTCATGGTTTATCTCTGGATTTTTCGTGAGTTTTTACTAAAACAAAGTCACCAATTTTGAATTTAGCTATCTTAAGGCCCTTATTATGCCTTTTATATCTGGCGTCCACCTTTTCTTTCATTCTTTTCCAAACCAAATCTTTCTTCTCATTTAGGCCAATCTCTACAACGGGTGAAAATTGCAAAGTTTCTTCGATCACAATTTTGCTTTTATATTTTAGCATAATTTCTTCAGGTGTAAAACCTGTGCTTTCATGGTAAATGGTATTCATAATCTTTTCTAAATATGAAACAAGCCTGCTCCAAGCCTTGTGAGTATGGTGACAGTAAGTTCTTACTCACTGATCAAATACCTATATCTGGTGGCTTCTTTGGTCTCCTAATTTCTACATCGTTTACAATCCTTTCCAACTCCTTCCTTCGTAATGTATCATCAGGTGGTTTTTTTCGGTTTTGACACTTCATATCTGGTGGCTTCTTTGGTCTCCTACTTTCTACATCGTTTACAATCCTTTCCAACTCTTGCCTTCGTAAAGTATCATCAGGTGGTTTTTTCGGTTTTGACAGTTCGAAGTCTTTAATTACTGTAATTAATTGTTGCCCCAGTACAGTGTCATCTGGAGGCTCTCTCAATTCGTGCCCCAGCATCGTATTATCCAGTGGCTCTTTCTTTTTTGGTTCAGTTTCAATGTCCGTGTTTTGTTTTGAAAAAATATTTATTTTTTCATAGCCATATTCGGTAAAAGTGTATTCATTCTCGTCTACTTCTTTATATTCTTCCTCATCTGAACTATCACTGAGTTCTTCTTCCCTATCTGATGCAACTTTTAGGCAACGAGTTAATTCATTAGTTGATGTTTCATCGACTTTGGTTTTTTGACTATATTCTAAATAATGCACTTGATCTATCGTTACAGGCACATTTTCGATATCACTTTGAATGACATCAGCTATTATTTCGTATTTAGTGTAATCATCATTCACTTCAGTAATTCGCATGTCACATTCGGACTCATTCTCCTCCTCACTATCACTAACAAATGATTGTGCAAGTTTTCTGTTAATCATAACCTATTATCGAGGATTTCATCTTTCGCTCTATTTTCACTTATACTGGCCATTTTATCACTTCACCTCATTTCCCTTAATAACGGCCGCTCACGTACCTTCCACGGCGCCTTGGTTCTTTCATTTACTTCCTTTAATGTTGCAGCACACGCACCTTGCGCGGCGCTTCCTATTCTTACTTCATTTCTGCTCACTGATACTGTTTCTGCTTCAATGCCTCCTCCCTTTACTACGACATCATTGGCTGTACAACTTTTTTCGACATTAATTACCTCCTCCTGCTCCTTTTCGTTCCTTGACAACTCTTTCTTGCATAACATTTCTTTATTATTACTTTCATTAATTAACATGTTAAAATTTTGATCAGTTTTGGAGACATTTACTGCTGAAACCTGTCTACCGAAGTGTTTGATTCCGCTCTCCCTTTTCACCACAGCTACCTCGGCTGCACAGCGGCCAGCTGCTTGCCTCTCAAGGTTCATCGTCCTCTGCGGCTTAGCTCGCCAGTGCCTACCTTGAGTATAACTCATATGTTACACCATCTGTTACTCTGCATGCCCCGACTAGCAACGTGTTCTTACAGTCAGCTCATTGCTTGCATTCATTACTCCTATTATTTCTATATAATTTCTTTCGTTTGTGCCTAAAGTCACTGTCCGTGCGGTTCTGGACCGTAAAACACGCGGCCTCTAGTTTTCCGTATCATCCCCATTTTGGAAATTTCGCGGCATAAGTCCTCTACCGCGAAATGACACGTAACCGCATCCTCTACCTCTGCCTCTATGTGCCATGTTCACGTGATAGCGTTCATTTCCAGTTTGTTCAGTTTGGTCATAGTTTTCTCTCATCCTGTTGTTATTATTCAGATGGTAGTCACGGTTTCCCCTCCAATGGTCTTCGTCTTCAACTGTTTCTAAGACTGATGAGAAGCTCTTATGGTTGCTTACCACATATCTTTTCGACTCATCTGGGAGCTTCTTCCATAGTTCCCACACTATTTCGGACTCTGTTCGCCTAGATCTTAAATGAATCAATTTTCTATGCCACATTTCGCAGAACTCTTTCGTAATGTTTCTGCCCCTAACATCGTACAATGTTGCCATAATTAATTCTCGTCAGAAATAGTCCTCCTTCTGTTTGGACCAGTATTCTTCGATAAATTTCTGTTTCAGTTCCTCAAAAGACATTTGACTTGGTTCTAAATATAACCCCCATCTTTCAGTATCACCTACTGAAGCACTAATCATTACATTATTTTCTCTTGATCTCTCAAATAATCTGGAAAATTCATTTTGCAGTTTTTCACAAAATCGAGAGGATGTCCCCCGTTATGTCTTTTAGCTGGGTCGATCCGTTCTTGTCCCTCTAGTAATTTGCTACTAACTGCTCTTTCAGTGAAATAATTAGATCTTGCTCTTATCTTTCTTTCAAGGCCGCACATTTTGCCTTGAATTTGAGAAGTGTTGTGCTTGCACTTCTTTTCGCAGGTTGTTATCTGTTTACATAACTCTCTTTTGGTTTCTGTCACCGATTGTCTCATTTGAGCAATTTCGGTGTTACATTTGGTTAATATTTCGGATTTGAGACCGAACAGTCTTTCGTCAACTTTAGTTACTACTAAAGATTTTGCCTGGTCTTGAATTTTTGTTATTTCTGAGTCAAATATTTCATAAATGCCATTTATTTGCCCCTGCGTAGTGGCAACATTGTTATTAATAGTGTCTACTTCAAATTTTAGATCCCTGATTACATTACTTACAACGCCTACTTTTGTGTCTACTTTTCCGATCTTTTTACTGATCTTAATTCCTTAGCTTTCAAATTGATTGTTTATACTGCAATTTTGTGCTCTAAATTTGCTGACCCTGTGCTGCAAGTTGATTATTAATTTGTTGACCTTGTGGTGTAATCTGTGCGGTCAACATTTTTAACGGTTCTATCATATCTAGTGATTTTTCGCTTTCTCGTCCTGATGCATTCACATATTCAAATCCTACTTCTCGTGACTCACTTCGCTTTTAACCTTTGGCGAATCAAACGTATCCCTTGATTCGTTGATATGTCCCACTGTCTTTGCTCACTTCCTCTTCCTTGCCTTCTTCCATTTGTGATGCGTTCATCGTACGAATCTGATCATTTACATGTGTGTGATATTCTATGTAAGCCTGCTGTCGTCTTGTGGCGTCATCTGTTGTTATATCTGGCGAACTACTGCCACCTAATACACTGTACTCTCCCATCCTGTCCGCCTTGATCTACTTTCGTTCTTACGTCCATTTCTTATATTCTGCTACTATTTTGTATCTTTAGCTTTCAACTCTATGAACAGTTCTACCAACATTTTTTCCTGATATGTTACAGGTTCGTGCCGCTGGACGTTTATTCCTCGTTCTACTTTTGTTTTCTTCACTCAATATTATTTTCTGAATTATCTCTGACAGACCATTCGAGGGTTGGATTCCCTCTCTTCTTCATCGAAGAGTTTCACTGCCTGGGCTACTCTCAGGGTGCGCCTTCGACGTGGAAGATCCTTGCCGTGTCGTCCGTTTGCCGCCGCCGCCGCCGCCGCCGCCGCCGCCGCCGCCGCCGCCGCCGCCTGCCGGGGCTCGTCGCCCGTCGCCCCCGCCTGGTCGCCGCCTGCCGGGGCTCGCCGCCCCCGCCTGGTCGCCGCCTGCCGGTGCCCGCCGCCGCCGCCTGCCGGTGCTCGCCGCCGCCGCCGGTGCCGCCGGTGCCCACCGCCTGCCGGTGCTCGCCGCCGCCGCCGCCGCCGCCGCCGCCGCCGCCGCCTGCCGGTGCTCGCCGCCGCCGCCGCCGGTGCCCGCCGCCTGCCGGTGCTCGCCGCCGCCGCCGCCGCCGCCGCCGCCGCCATCCGGTGCCGCCTGGCCGCCACCATCGCCGCCGTCCTGACCCTGGTCTACGGCCGTCTTCGTCTTCATCCGTCTTCGTCTTTGTCTGTCCCCGGTTTCTGTCCTCTCCTCTTCGTTCTGTTCGTTCTTGTTTCTCTCCCCCGTCATGTCCGCCCCCACCACCACTGTCACTACTACCACCACCGCCATTGTCTATACCTCCCCTTCCGCCGCCTCCACCACTATAACTTGGTGTGCCCAGTCCCACCTCCCTCCTTCCATTCCACCTCTCCTCACTGTCCCTTCACCCTCTATCTTTGTCGCCCCCTCTCCCGCTTCTTCCTCCCGCTCCTCTCGTTCTGATCCCTTCCCCCCACTCCCCCAGCCTGTCACTGCAGCTCCAGCTCGGGTGGTGGCCCGTCGGGCCACTGCCCACGCCCAGCTCTCCCCGTCACCTTCGCCATCACCGCCGCCTCTGCCGCCGTCATCGTCATCGTCGCCTTCACCGTCACCGTCACCATCTCCGGCGCCGACTCCGGCCCCGGGACCTGCCCCTCCCCGCCACATTCCCGTTGTTCCCATCCCCCACACCTCCTCCACCGCCGTCAAGCGCCCCGGTGGCACCCCTGCTTCCTCTGCTTCCAAAAAGGCTGCACCTCGTCCTCCTTCCCCCACCCTTGATGCCATGGAAGTCTCCCCGCCTGTCCCTGCCCCCTCATCCTCCTCCTCTCTCCCTTCCTCCTACCGCTACCTCCTCTCCCGTCCTGATCCCTCTCTCCTTGAAGCCCGGAACCTCACCCTCTTCCTTCGCCAGCATTGTCCTGGTGCCCCCATCTCCCTCCTCACTCCTCGCCGAGATTCTGTTCTCATCTCCTCCCCCAGCCCAACCCTCCATACTGACATCCTCTCCCGTCTCCCCATCACCCGTTTTGGTCCCAACGCCTCCCTTACCCCTGCTCCTTCTCCATCTCCTACCCGCCAACCCCAACCCCCGCGTCGCCCGCCGACCCTCACCGCCGTGATCACGCGGCTCAGTCCGTCGATCACGGAGGAGGAGGTGTTGGCGGAGCTCCAGGCCCATCCCACGCTGGAGGTGCGGGCGGTCCGCCGCATTTTCAACTCGGCCGGCCCCACCCGCCTTATGCGGGTTTTCTCTGAGGACGCCCCCTCCATTGACCATCTCCTGAAGGAGGGTGCCCTCCTCTTCCACCAGCGGTACAAGGTCGACCCTTCCCGTTCCCCTCCTCAATCCCTGCGCTGCCAGAGGTGTCTGCGCTATAATGCGCACCCCACAGCTGAGTGCCGCGAGGCCCCCACCTGCCCGCATTGTCGGCAGGCGCACTTCCTCCGGCAGTGCCCTAACCTCCAATCCCCTCCTTCCTGTAATACCTGCAATCTCCCTCATCCCACCTACTCCCAAAAGTGTAAAGCCCGACCCCCTCCAACCACTCCTGAACTCACCGTACCTGTCCGTCCTCTGGACGCCCCCACCCCCCCTGGCAATTCCCTTCGTCCCCCACCCACCGCTGAGGACATCATCAGGTTCCTCACCATCGTCCTCCAGAATGTTCATCCCTTTCAACGCCCTCACACCCTCCAGCAGATCTCCCTTGCTGCCCGTTCCATCTTCCAACTCAAGATGTACGCCACCTACTCCAACAACCAGGCCCATTTCACCTTCTCCCGTCTTGACACCCTCGTTTAAATCCCAGTCATGGCGCGACAGCAACGTATCCTTTTCAACAACATATGCTCCCTTCCTGCCAACAAAAACCTGTTCCTGCACACCCTTCCCACCCACCGCATGGATGCCTTCCTCCTCAATGAAACCTTCCTGCAACCCCAACACACAGTCCACACTTCGCCCTACCTCCTCCACCGCTCCGATAATCCCCTCCCGATTGCGCGTGGCGGAGTTGCCATTGGTCACCACCGCCAGATCCCCGTTCGGATCCAACCTCTCCTTCCCGACCCCACCGAACACCTGATCCTTAGTCTCTTCTTCCCCGGCCTTACCGTTACCTGCGCCACCATCTATGTCCGCCCCAACGCTCCTATTCCCTTCGACTTCCTCTCCCACGTCGATCGTACCTTTTCCTCCTACATGATCGCCGCCGACCTCAACATCCATAGTCGTTCCGCTGCCCAGTTACGGCGATGGCATCGGTTCCTCTCCACCCTTCAAGGTGACCTCGTCCCCATCCCCCGGCATACCCGTCCTGAATCCAACTCCACTCCTGATGTTATCCTCTCCTCCCCCAACCTCCTTGGCCGCATCACGGTGGATGTCCTGGAGCCTATTGGTAGCGACCATCTCCCTGTCCTCCTCACCGTTTCAGACGGTCGTCGCCCTCGCCCCGACCCTCGTACTGACCCTCCCCCTAAGTATGTCCACGACTATTCCCGAGCCGACTGGAATGCCTACCGGGATACCCTTTCCACCCAGGTCGATAGCCACCCTCTCACCTACCACCACCCTGACGATGTCACCCATGCCGCCTCCTTTCTCCAGCGGACCTTGTCTGAGGCCGTGGAGGCCCACGTTCCTACTGTCGCCATCCAACCCCACCGTCCTCCCTTACCCCCACAGGCCGTTCTCCTCCTCCGTGAATCCCGTCGTCTCTACCGTGCCTTCCTCCGCACGCGTGACCCGGACACACTACGACGCCACCGGCAACTCCAGCGACACGTTCGTAATTTGCTCGCGGCTAAGAAACGCCGGGACTGACGACAGACATGCACCCGTTTAAATGCAACCCTACCAATCAACTCGTCCAAGTTCTGGTCGGCCTTCCGTCGCCTTACCGGAACTAAACCCTCCCCCTATTATCCTCTTCTCCATGATGATCACCCTTTCCCTGACTCCCTTAGTAAGGCCAATCACTTTGCCTCCTACCTCTCCGATGTATTTTCCGTCCCCGATGATCCCCAGTTCGATTACTCCCTCTTCCCAGATGTCCGCGATTGAACTGACACCTCTTCCCCTCCCCTCGCTCCTGGCTTCCAGTACTTGGACAACATTACACACACGGAACTCAATGCCCCTATCACTACACAGGATCTCATTGATACACTCCGCTCAAAACGCAACACCGCTCCTGGTCACGATCGTGCCACCTACCGTCACCTTCGTGAAGCTCCTGTCTCTTTCCTCTCCACCCTGGCCAGGCTCTACAATGTAGTCCTGTCCACCGGTTACTACCCCGACCTGTGGAAAACCTCCCGTATCCTCATGTTCCTAAAACCTGGCAAACCGCCGTCCGCAGTCTCCTCCTACCGTCCCATCAGCCTTACCTCGGTCTTCAGCAAGGTCCTAGAATCTATTCTCACCCGCCGCATCCACCAGCATCTCCGCCAGCACCGCCTCCTTCCCGTCACCCAGTGTGGCTTTCGGCCATCCTTCTCTTCCGACGATCTTCTCCTTCACCTCACTCATCTCCTTTCCGAACAGCTTAATTCCCGTCGCTCCGCCATCTTCCTCTCACTTGACCTCGAACGCGCTTATGACCGCGTCTGGCATTCCGGTCTCCTCTTCAAGCTCCAAACCTTTGCCCTTCCCATTAACTACGTCCGTCTGATCGGTTCCTTTCTCTCCCGCCGTCCTTCCTATGTCACCATCCATAACACCGATTCCTACACCTTTTTCCCCTCCGCCGGTGTGCCCCAAGGCTCCGTCCTCTCCCCCCTTCTGTACCTTTTGTACACGGCGGACATGCCGCCGCCGTCGCCCCCCGTCCACCTCCTCCAGTTTGCCGATGACACCGCCTTCCTCGCCCTTGCCCCCACCCTGCAACGCTCCCAACGCCTTCTCCAATCCCATCTTGACCGGTTCACCGCTTGGTGCAACCAGTGGTTGCTCAAGGTCAATCCCTCCAAAACCCAGGCGATCATTGTAGGCAAAACCACCCCTTCCTTCCGCCTCCTTGATTTCTATCTCACCGTCTATGGCCGTCCTATCGCCCTCACTCCCACCCTTAAGTACCTTGGCGTCACCCTCGACCGTCGCCTCTCCTGGACTCCCCATCTCCAGACAATCCAAGCCAAGGCACGTTCCCGACTCCGTCTCCTCAAGCTCCTTTCCGGCCGCACGTGGGGTCTGGACCCCTCCACAATCCTCCACACCTATAAATCCCTCATCCGCCCTATCCTTTGTTACGCCCATCCAGCCTGGATCTCCGCCCCCCCTACCTTCTACAAATCCCTCCAAATCCTTGAACGCCATGCTCTCCGCCTTGCCTATCGCATCCGTCTCCCCTCCCCCACGCGGATCCTGTATGATCTCATCCCCTTCCCCCACCTCCTCCTTTTCCTTGAAAGGATTCGTATCCTGTACACCTCACGTAAACTTGATCCTCCTCACCCGCTCGTTTCCCCACTCCTCTCCCACCCCCGCCCGCTGCCGCGCCTGTATTCGCACGTCCCACCCGGTCTCCATCTCTCCACCCTCCATGCCCTCTCCCAAGGTGGCTTCCGCCGGCTCCCTCTCCCTGATGATGTCCTCGTCCCCTCCATCTACCCCTCCTATCAACTTTGACCCTGCCCCACCCCCCACTTCCCGTGTCCTTTCCTTTCGGCACCCTCCCTCCCTTCTCTTCTCTTCCCTTCTTTTCCCATCTCCCTGTCCCCTCCCTTCCCCCTCTTCCCCCGGGCTTCCTCTCCCCCTTCCTCCCTCCCCCTATCTCCCCTGCCCGTGGCATCTCTGCTCTCCCCTCTCGCTCTCCCACTCCCCTCCCTCCTCCTCCTCTCTTGGCAGGTCCCCGGACTCGCACACGTATAGTGAACATTCGCGCGCCGGAGATCGTCGCCTTTTGTGCTTCGTGTGTGTGACGTCATATAGTGTTTTTGGTGTCCGCCGTCCCACTCCTACGTTCACTTGTGCCGTCGGACTCACCAGTGTTTTGTGCGCCGTGCCAACGTGTTTTCAGTGTTGTTATCGTCACCTGTGAACGACTCCGTGTTTTTTATGTCTCTGTGACCTCTCTCTTTTGCCCGTCACTTTGTTCATTGTCATTCACCATGTTTCATACTCTTGTAAAACGCTATGGCTGAAGAGCGGCGTAGTGTGCCGCTGCCAGCCTACCTGAATTGTACAGGTTTTAAAACAACAATAAAGTAAAAAAAAAAAAAAAAAAAAAAAAAAAAAACTCTGACAGACCTCCCTCCCCCCCCCCTCCCCTATGAGTCCTCTCCCTCCTTTTGTCCCCCCCTTTCGTTTTTCCTCTCCTCCCTCCTGGTTCTCCCCCTCATCTGTCCAGGTCCATCCCCCCCCCCCCCCCCCACAATCTGCCCATGGCTATGGTGTGTCCTCTTTGTGCCGACATTTTAGTGCGGTGTTTACAGTGAGTGTTCAGTGTTATGTGTCTTTTCCAAAGTGTTGCGTACGGACATCATACTGTCGCTGGGTGTGCTTTTATATCTCTTGCGAACAGTGACCAGACTGTTGACGTGTTTTTTTATTGTCTGTCTACTATGTTCCCTGTCTGCTTCCTGTGTATTTTATTCGCTTTGCCAACCCTTTCCTTTACGTTTTACCGCCTGCTTTTATTGCATCTTATCTTCTTCTTACGTTTTAAAAAGTCTGTAGGCTGCAGAGCAGCGTAATAAGCTGCTGCCAGCCCGCCGCCTTCGGGGGGGGGGGGGGGGGGGGGATGGAATCGAAATTCAATAAAGGAAAAAAAAAACTCCTGACAGTAGAACTGAATAGTGCCCCGTCACACGGCGCCACGTATAAAACTGACGGCACATGGCTACCTTTTTCCTAATGTCTGAACTTCTAGTCCTGTCACAGGAAACCCAAGTATAACATTACTGCGCATTAATAATTACCAGAATTAGTTTAAACCTACACGTCATAGTGTTACCCTCTGGAAGGATTTTTGAATTTGACTGAGTGTTACCTAACAGAAAGAGGGTATCGAACTTGAAATTCGTAAGGGTCGCAGTTGGTAGACAACAGAAAGACTAACATCTGGTAAAAAATTACAGTAACAGATTTAATATAAATGAAATAAAAAAACGGTTGCCAGCCTAATTAGGCACAATAATGTGAAAACATTATTTTCAGTGAATTTGCATATACTCTTGCAAAAGTGACTTTCATAGATTCTTTCTCAGAAAAGTGCAGTGAACACCTACACTAACCAGACGAAACTACACAGTGGGTAGCAGTAGCACTCAATTGAAAAGACTAACATTCACAGAAACAAAATAGAGACTTTATCCCTGCTGACTACAATCACTACTTCAGTCTTTAAATAATTCAGCACAAATAATTAAAAGGAGACTAACTAGGATTCAGATTCAGATTCTTTATTGGTCATCCAGCATTATTACATGCAATAGACTTCGTCAGTTCACTTAACCTATTAATTTTACAAAATAAATTTTTATATATTTAAGTTGATATTGGGCATTTCTAAAAATTCTTCTAATGAATAGAATGGATTAGCTAACAAGAAGTTATGAACATTGTCTTTAAATAATTTGTCAGGCTTGATTGACCCATTTTTAGACAATTTGTTATATACTTTAACTGTCATATACTTATGACTATTGTTAGTTTTGGCTAATCTATTTTGTGGCAACAGCAGAGAAGTACACGTTCTTGTATAGTAGTCATGCCTTTCATTTGTTACACTTAAATTAGGTAATTCAGCAAATATGTAGTTAATACTGTCAAGAATATATAAATTAATAACTGCTAAAATTCTATACTTAATGAACAATGGTTTACAATGTGTTCTATTATCTACCTTAGCCATTACTCTGATTGCTTTCTTCTGGATCACCATAATTTCATTTATTTTTCTGCTGTTTCCCCAGAGTATTAACCCGTACCATAAAACAGATTGAAAAAAGGCAAAGTACGCTGTCCTTACATACTCAAATGTCACACAACACATCATTCTCTTCAACAAATATATAACTCTTGACAACCTAACCACTATGTGATCAACATGAGAGTTCCATGTTAAGTTGTCAAGTACAATACCTAAAAACTTTGCCTTTTGTTTTTCTATTTTTGTAGTCTTTGATAGACTGAACCACATATTCTGGGTCTTTTCCTCATTTAATAGCAGACCATTGGCATTAAACTATGATGTTCCATTTTCTTTTGCCAATTTCATATCACTTACAAGGTTATCAAGTACATGGTTTACAGATAGAAAAGTTGTGTCATCTGCATACATATATGTCTTTGCATCTATATTTCCTGGTAAGTCAATTATGTGTACAAGGAAAAGAAGTGGTCCCAATTTAGATCCCTGTGGCACTCCGTGTTGAACCTTGAGTATTTTTGACAGATGACTTCCTGAACTCACCACCTGTTTCCTTTTATTGAGATATGATTCGATGAGTTTTAAACTTTAATCACATATTCCATAGTACTCAAGTTTAGAGAGTGGAAGTGAGTGGTCAACACAGTCAAAAGCTTTGCTCAGATCACATAAGGTTACCTGTGTGTGCGCATGGTCCTCAAATGCTGCTAGAATGTCTCTGACTAAGAGCTCTATGGCATGTATAGCTGACCTTCCTTTTCTATAACCAAACTATGATTCACTTAACATACTGTTTAGTTCTAGGTCCAGACTTTTCCTAGAACTGGAATTAGTGAAATTGGTCTGTAGTTTGCAGGATCTGATTTGACACCCTTCTTAAAGACTGGAGTTACCTTGGATAGTTTGAGAGGATCAGGAAAAAACCCTTCTGTGAGACACAGGTTTATAGAAAATGTTAATGGTGCTGCAATGTAATGTATGATTTCTTTCAATAGATTGTTTGACATATTAAAAATATCTGTACTGTATGAATTTTTCATTTCTTTGACTATTTTTAAGAACTTCATGTTGGCGTACCTCTTTGAAGTGTTTCAATGATGATCTGGTCCTATTATGATTTAGGTGTGGTCTCTTAAGATAATCTATACATGTTACATTGGGTTTACTGATCAGCTTTTTGATATCATCAGCACAGCTTACAAAATATTTATTGAATGTATCTGCTGGTATTGGGACTGTCTTGTCAAAGTTTCTGACTTCACCTTTAACAGTATTAATTACTGACCAGGCTGTTTTGCATTGGTTTTTACTATTTTTTATGAAATTTGTGTTGTATCTTTGTTTCGCCAATTGCAACTCTTTCTTATACAGTTTCTTAGTGATTTTTTCAAGATCCTTAATTTCATTAGAATTGTTTACTTTGGCAAGGCGCTTCAGCAGCAGTAGCTTATTTTTTAGAATCTCCAGTTCTTTGGTGTACCAAAATTTACTCATTCTCTTTTTATGGTATTTCTTTTGAACAAGATGGGCTTTTAAAATACCTGTTAAGTAATTGTGGAATGTTTCATAAACTGTTTGGGCACTGGAATCACAGTTTTTAAATAATTTGCCCCAGTTTGTTATGCTCAGCTGGTGTGTTAGTTTTATGAGATTGTGTTTTGTTAATATTAAGGTATTAGATTTTGTTAACTTTTGTGCAGCCTTGCTCCCATCCCCTTTTATAAAATGTCTTAACTCTACTGTTAACATGGAGTGGTCTGAGAAAACAAATTCCTTTACCTTGGTGGAGTACATATCACGAGCACAGTTGACAAAAGCATTATCCAAGCATGCTTGTAGTCTTGTTGGTTCTGAATTTAAATGATGGAAGTTGTGCTGCCTTAGCATATTCAGTAACTTATTTACACTGGGTTTGTTACATGTTACATCAAAGCTTGAATTAAAGTCTCCCCCAATTACAGTTACATACTGTTTCCATTTCGTTATGTAGCAGAGTACACTGTCTAAATTATCTAAAAAAGTTTTATCATCTGAGTCAGGGGAATGGTAGATACATACTATGATAAGTTTCATTATGTCACATATGATCCCGGTAATTTCAAAATGTTTCTCTACACATGCCCAACTAAGATCTAGTTCTCTACACTCTATTTCATTTGAAACATAGATAACTGTACCTCCATTACGGTACTGAGATCTGCAAAAATGTTTTCATGTTTATAACCTTCTGGTACATAATATTGTATTTGTTCTGGTTTAAGCCAATGTTCTGATAGACATAAGAAAGAATACTTATTCTTTGGCAATGACTCCTCCAGAATTTCAACTTTAGTTTCAAGACCCTGAATGTTTAAAAATAGGATGTTGTTGTGACTTATCTGTGAGTTAGCAGGCTGGTTTTTCACATTTTTATTTTCTTCTTTGCTTGAAACCATAAAAAATTATCACTGAATAACACAGACGTATTTTTTATTTGGCTCCTCCTTAAGCATTGCTGTGTTGCTGCTCCAGTCATTGTTGGTTCTGCTGCTGATAATGATGGTGCTGCTGCTGTTTCACTTATTTATGGTGTTTGTTGTTCCACAACTGCTGTGCCTTTCTGTGAATTATTAACATTTGGAGTGTTCACTTGCATTAATAAAATTTCACATTTGTCTTGGAGAGGTGTAGCTTCACTGACAGCAGATTTCACATTGGAGTCTACAGGTAACACACACTTCCTGTCCATGAGAGATATGACTTTTCTATCATCACACTGCACATTTGAGATTTTATTTACAAGTTCTAATATTTTTGTTACTATTACGTTTTTTTCAAGTACATTTAGATGAGAACCATGTGTTGTGTGAAATCTTTTCCCTAAATTGCTGATGTTCACAAATGTTACATTTTCAAACCGCTTGCAAATATTTTGCATCTCTTTATTTGCAGTTTCAATTCCTTTATTTACACAGAACCATTCTATCAAGTCGTAACGGTGTGACACTGAAAAAACAATAACATTTGTTCCTCTCAGCTCACGCAGTTTTCTTTTTAGCGAGATTAAGAGATGGTTTTTCTCGTTCCTAGCTATATCATTTGATCCCGCCAGGAAGATGGAAAAGTCCTTTTTGCTCAATGAGGAAATTTTTTCTTGACTCATTGACGTAGCAGCATTAAATTTTGCTCCTGGTTTTATTGTACAGTTAAAATTAAGATTCTGACTACTTCTATGCCGAAATTCAGTGGCTATATTTCGTCCTTGGCTGTCGGCATACAGTTCAATTTTACCGGTATTGGCTGTTCCGAGATTACCTGTTTTCTGCCTACCTTTGCAGTAAGCGAAGTCTTGTTTGGCACTATTTAATATGTCTTTTTTGCTAACACATGTCGATATCGTCTCAGTAGAGCAGCTTAGCGGTGGAAGGTTTTTAGTGAGCACTTTCGTATATGATCTTTTACTTAACTGCTGCTGAAATATTCCATGTTTTACCTTATTCGCAAAGTCGTTTGGTTTTCTACATTGTACACTCGCACTGTTAACTTCACTTTCACAATCCGTAGTCGAAAGAGCTTGAAAGTAATTATCGTTCACTACATTTATGTTTCTTTCGCCGTTTTCAGTATCTTGTATTATCTGTTTGCGTCTTTTGTACTTCACTTCCGTCCAATTCTCCGACATATTCGTACTTTCATGGCGCGAGTTTTTCATGTTCCGTTCACTTTTTTCATCTTTAAGCTTCTTGACATCCATCGTCAAGGAACTGATAATAAATTGTAAACTAGACACCCGTTCGTTGAGCTTTGTAATTTCATCCTTACAACTGTCACAATTTTTATTTTTCACGGCAAAATTCACACTTTCTCTCGGAGACGCACAACGAATTTTTACACTAGCCACCATCTTAAAACTCACTAGGGATCTGACCAAAGTTCAATTTAGGTTAACACATTTATACATATCAAAAATGCAATAAACTTCACAATACTCACATTTCATATGTATTTCACTTTGTCAGTGTTTCAGGTTCACTCACAGAAACGTACTCTCAGTTTGACTTATTCTGTTATTAAATATTATAGTGGAATCCTACAAACTGACCACTCCTTTATTTACAAATAAGCACACTTTACAGAAAATCCTCGCGTTATGATAAATGATGAACTACAACTCCACTTAAGATCATTTAGTCCTCACAGCTTGAAAACAATATTCACTAGCAATAATTTTATCTGGATTGGTAAGTAAGTTCAAATTAAAGCAAATATTCAAAAGGTTTCAAATTTTTCTGTCTCCTTCATCACTTGTGAAGCAAGTGGTTTTAACCAATCACATTTAGATTCATTAGTACTAACCACTTGGCACTTTCCTACTGAAATATTTCATAAAAAATAAATACTTTTCATCTGATAAATATTATGTGCCCCTTATATTACTCGTGAAGTGAGTAGTTTTCACTGACAATCTTAATGTTCCTACACATTGAACAATGACACTTGTAAATTAGAAGCTAATCAAAGTAAATTGGAGCTTCTCATAAATTCAATGTAAAATAAAATAGATTAAAATCAGTCTTTCACAAACAGGATACGCGGACTGAAATACTTTGAGGAAAGGACCCTGTTTGGTTGACTGAATGGGAAAATTTCATGATTCAAATACCAGTTTTCGCAACACTTGGATTATTATTGCAAAAATAAACACACACAAATACACTGGTTCATACTGATATACAGTTCAAATCTCCTGAGGTTGTTGGAGTAGTGGCGCAATAGCGGTGGCGAGCACGTGTCGGTTGCCTGGTCTCTCAGCTGGCGTATTATTGCTCTATTTCATTTCTTCCTGGCGACGTAAATATTAATTTTAGAGGCATTCCCAACCCTTTTATAGCAGGCCGTTCCATCATAGATGAGGATACTGAACACCTCACTCGGCACCTGCGGTGTTGACGGCCACTCACTCCTATTGTGCTCTCTCGCTTCCCGCTCAGCCTGACCGCCACTTCCACCTTTTGTTTGCGCGCCAAACCACTTCCGTACTGGAGGGGAATCACTATGTCTTTTATATTATACAATACAAAATCCCTAATTATGAATAAGTTTTTACTCTGCAGTTTCTTATACATAAACAAACACATTTAATAAAATTCCGTTATTTAAGCCCACTATTACGTTAAACAATTTGCATCATAACGTACCACCTCCATCCAATAATCCAAAGAACTTAACTAGTAACGAGTATTCACTTCTTAAATAAAGTTGCACTGTACCGATTGCTCAAAATCTATTGTGGTGTTACACCTTCTTTTGACGTAATCCTTCAAGTTGTTTCCGAATTCTTTAATGTGCTCGCTTCTGTTTTACACTCCAGTTATTTTCTG
This sequence comes from Schistocerca serialis cubense, assembly GCF_023864345.2. Classification (NCBI taxonomy): domain Eukaryota; kingdom Metazoa; phylum Arthropoda; class Insecta; order Orthoptera; family Acrididae; genus Schistocerca; species Schistocerca serialis. Next base: position 10,672,135 of record NC_064640.1, read on the forward strand.
ATTTCTGCATTCACTCTCCCGTCAGGCAGAATGAACGAAGCTACTGTTCTTAGCAGTTGGATCTCTAGTGCTTGTATTTTCATGAGAACGAGTGTTTCTACTGTGTTGTCCAGGCAAGAGCTCCAAGGTCTAGGGAGCAGTAGTTATTATGAGCAGTAGTGGGTCAACAGTAAGCTTCATCATTTGGAGTGCGACGAGGTCCTGTACAGGAACTGCTGAGCTGAATGATTTTTCGACAGTGTTGTGAGCTCAAGAAAGAATTTTTCGTTACTACTATCATTTACCTCCGTGAAATAATCAGTAAGTCTATGATTTGTTTACGGTTCAATAAACGTTATCGCCGATTTAGTCCCTCGGTTGGGACACTGGGATCAGCTGCAGCTTCTACTTTGCCTCTTCTTCCCTAGATCACAGAAGCTTTACCATAGAGCTTCTGGTCTTTATGGTTCAGATTAATGTATTGACATTTCTTAGATATCGGTTCTCTCACATTATTTGCCTCTGTTTGCTTTTGGTCGGAATCAGTTTTATTTTCAAGCGTAGGAGGTCGTTTGTAAGCCCGATGTGCAGTGTCTCCGAGAGGCATGCACGGTTTTCGCTCTTCCGTTAAACAAGGTGCAGGTTTTCCATCCCAAATTATCTCTTGTGCCTCTGCTGCAAGTTCAGGCACACTGATACGCTTAAAATCTCTGTATATTCCTTGCATATTTTAGAGGGTACGTAACGAATATTATGTTGTAAGCTGATATTCCAGGTTCGAATTTCTTTGCTTGTAGATTTCGTGGTAAATATATGTATGGAGGCCGGACTATAGACTGCATTATGGGTAGGGGCGCTGAAATACTGTTATATGAAACTACACACTTGAACTCCACAGTGAACGGGCAGAACATTTATGTTAGTGGTCCTAGCATTATTTGTATGCTTCTAAGTCGTATAGAATTTTGAAAGGTCTGATTTGAATCATTCTATCCCGCCTACTTTCGGAGGTCTGTTGAGGACGCACATTAGGCAAATTTTTTAAAGGGTTTTGATGTTTACGAACATATATTTGACTTGTTTGTTTTCATTAGTAATGAATGTGAGTAGCATGGTCGGCAACAAGTTATAGCATTTGTAAGCCACTACTGCACCTGCTGATCCGTTATTTCTGTGATGTTTTAGGACAGTGGAGAGTATTTAGGGAACTGGAGAGCATGCTTCACTTGAGGCAGGTGCCCACGTTCGTTAGAAGAAAGATATGGATGTCGATATTCCGAAATATACGGCGGAGTTCGACAAAATGAGTTGAAAGTGATGGTCAACTGCGTTCCACAGGAACAATACAGACACACTGACAGAACTAGTGGCTGCATGAATAGGCAAGTTCGTAGCTCCTAAGGCACATATTTTAGAGTTCATTTGCACTGGTTTTTTTTCCAGCCTTTATCCGTACCATTATCCTGCCATCTGTTGTTCACACGCTGTGTAGCCCAAACTCGGATATCACATTATTCAAAATTTTTGTCTTTCAGCAGTTAAATTCTCCCATATTATCAGGTTTGCCTTCGCCCTCTTAATCGCTATAACTGTCTCATACCTTTTCGTATTTGATGCAAGCTGGACTATTGTGGGTGCAGGTTTTGCAGATGACAACGTTCTACATCCTACTCTTTAAATTCTGATTATAGAATGTGCTGCGAGTGTATTTCTTCTCACTTTAAGCTTTTACAATTTACAATGGTTATGTTAGTACTAAATATTTTAATTTTACGGTGTACTTTTCAGTGCTACACAACAATATGTCATTCACATTGCCTTCGTCTAGAAGAATTACGAGCGATATTTGGTACCATTTTCCCATAATGGAAGGAAAAGGAAAATGCCTCTACCGTCGGCAGATAATTGCAGTGGCTTCTGGCTCATCATCGAACCTGAAGAGACATCTAAAATCGGAGCATCCTATAGTACCTCTGGAACGATGTGAGTCAGGAAGCCGATCAAGATCACCATCAATCGATGCAGAAATTCGAGAAATCAATTCGAGAAATCATTTCTCGTGAACCACCCTCACTGACGTCTGATTTATTTCCTTTTGTGCTGGCCTCACTATCGCTAAGTAATTTTTTTCAATATTACAGGGTGTTACAAAAAGGTACGGCCAAACTTTCAGGAAACCTTCCTCACACACAAAGAAAAAAAAAATGTTATGTGGACATGTGTCTGGAAACGCTTACTTTCCATGTTAGAGCTCATTTGATTACTTCTCTTCAAATCACATTAATCATTGAATGGAAACACACAGCAACAGAACGTACCAGCGTGACTTCAAACACAGGAAATGTTCAAAATGTCCTCCGTTAGCGAGGATACATGCACCCACCCTCCGTCGCATGGAATCCCTGATGCGCTGATGCAGCCCTGGAGAATGGCGTATTGTATCACAGCCGTCCACAATACGAGCACGGAGAGTCTCTACATTTGGTACCGGGGTTGCGTAGACAAGAGCTTTCAAATGCCCGCATAAATGAAAGTCAAGAGGGTTGAGCTTAGGAGAGCGTGGAGGCCATGGAATTGGTCCGCCTCTACCAATCCATCGGTCACCGAATCTGTTGTTGAGAAGCGTACGAACACTTCGACTGAAATGTACAGGAGCTCCATCGTGCATGAACCACATGTTGTGTCGTACTTGTAAAGGCACATGTTCTAGCAGCACAGGTAGAGTATCCTGTATGAAATCATGATAACGTGCTCCATTGAGCGTAGGTGGAAGAATATGGGGCCCAATCGAGACATCACCAACAATGCCTGCCCAAACGTTCACAGAATATCTGTGTTGATGACGTGATGGCACAATTGCGTGCGGATTCTCGTCAGCCCACACATGTTGATTGTGAAAATTTACAATTTGATCACGTTGGAATGAAGCCTCATCCGTAAAGAGAACATTTGCACTGAAATGAGGATTGACGCATTGTTGGATGAACCATTTGCAGAAGTTTACCCGTGGAGGCCAATCAGCTGCTGATAGTGCCTGCACATGCTGTACATGGTACGGAAACAACTGGTTCTCCCGTAGCACTCTCCATACAGCGACGTGGTCAACGTTACCTTGTACAGCAGCAACTTCTCTGACGCTGACATTAGGGTTATCGTCAACTGCACGAAGAATTGCCTCGTCCATTGCAGGTGTCCTCGTCGTTCTAGGTGTTCCCCAGTCGCGTGTCATAGGCTGGAATGTTCCGTGCTCCCTAAGACGCCGATCAATTGTTTCGAACGTCTTCCTGTCGGGATACCTTCGTTCTGGAAATCTGTCTTGATACAAACGTACCGCGCCACGGCTATTGCCCCGTACTAATCCATACATCAAATGGGCATCTGCCAACTCCGCATTTTTAAACATTGCACTGACTGCAAAACCACGTTCATGATGAACACTAACCTGTTGATGCTACGTACTGATGTGCTTGATGCTAGTACTGTAGAGCAACGTCAACACAAGCACCGAAGTCAACATTACCTTCCTTCAATTGGGCCAACTGGCGGTGAATCGAGGAAGTACAGTACATACCGACGAAATTAAAATGAGCTCTAACATGGAAATTAAGCGTTTCCGGACACATGTGCACATAACATCTTTTCTTTATTTGTGTGTGAGGAATGTTTCCTGAAAGTTTGGCCGTACCTTTTTGTAACACCGTGTATAAAGCCGCTCACATTAAATAAAAGTACGGCATTTGATGTACAGCTTTCAAAAATGATTTGCAGACAATGCCATCCTTTCTCTATAGTTAATATATACTTTGCCCAAATTATAATTAAGCAAGTCGAAAAACGTTCTCAACCTCTCGAATGCCAAGTTTGCATCATGAGTTACTTGAAAAACTAGTAATGATGATTTGACCACCGCAGTCTGGCTTTCGCCTTGTAACAACAACGACGCTGTACTATTGTACATATAAGTAAATTTTTTTTCCATCTAATTTTTCGATAAATTAGTGTAATTGATGTTCTGATTTCATTTCTTTTTTGTTTCGTGTCATTGTGTTAAGAAAACTGTAAACAAGTTTCAATGTGAATATTAATGTTTATGTCGAATGTCAAGCAATATTGTAATAGAATTGAAATGTAACAAATGTTGGGACTGTTGTAAGATGTTTAAAATTGTAACTGTGCGCCTGGTCCATACGTAGGCAATGTGTTAGGATATGTAGAATGCAAAACCTCGGGTGAATACCCTGTCTGTAAGGGAGCGGTAAAAGGTGGATGGCAGGCGAGCGCGGGAAAATGCGCACGGGCGCTGCACGGCACAACGGGCTCTGCAATAGTTAGCTGGAGTTTGGCATTGGTCTGAGCAACACCTTCTGGAGCGAGGAGGCTCTCCTGGAAGACGTAGTTTCACTGAGCCTCGGGTATGCTGTTCCAACGCCCACACAGCATGGAAAAATTCCATAGGCACTAAATGGAAAAGTATTGCGACGCTAAGAAGCATTAAAGTGTAGATACGTCAAGACCCATAGCTGTGGTTGTATGTGTGCTCTGTGCCTCGCCATCTCGCCGCCCGCCAACCGACGCATCGATACAAGCAGGTTGAAACTTTTAGTACTGTATTTGTATGAACGAGAGAGTAAACTATTCAATAATAACCTAAATTTTACCAGAACTTTCCCATCATTTAATTATCCTCACAACTAACCCAGACAGGGTCCTTTCCAAATGTTGTGCAATCCGAGTGTCCCGAAATGAAAAATTAAATTTGGTGTTAATAATAATTACTTGCAGACCTAGTTATGTTAGAATGGTGTTTAAAGAACTGTTTTGTTAATGAACCAGTAAATGAATAACGAAGGTCTAACAAAGTTGAAAGATAACTTTAATATTGAAATAGTAATGAAGTTTAATTATTTCGAGACAGATATAAAGATATTTAAATGAGAAGCAAATAAGATGAAAAGAGTAGTAACTCATATACTGGAAATCTTGAACACATGATAATTTCAGTAATCAGTTTTTTAATATAGTGATCATAACAGTTTCAGGGTCCCCCCCCCTCCTCCCCTTTTATTCATTTGAATTTTGAAGTGTTCTAAACTGGTTTAACCAGCAAAAGTTAAAGTCAATATAAAAGCCAAAATTTATCAGTGTTTTATCTTTATTAAAATTGACATTTTGTGTGTGGCTCGAAAGTACTATTTCTAGGGTAACCTATGCCCAATTTTAATCAGATTAATAGACAGTATAAAGTTTTGTAGTATACATTATAGTGTAGTGTTATGTATTCATGGTGTTTCCATATCAGTACAGAACGAGAAACTATCAGCTCAATAAATTTTTCTGGTTCTAAAATTCTACTATATTATGCAGTGTTACTACTTGTTGTTTTGCATAAATATCTACCAACTTGTACAGGGAAGAAACTCAGTTAATGCCTAATTAGGCTGGCGACCGTATTATTAACAAATTGGTAGCATCTTCTGTGTTGCTTTTTGTCCATCCTGACGTGTAGTTGCATTTCGAACTTACTTGACGTATCATTGTTATTACAGAGTGGGTGTAAGTCTGATTTGCCACCATTCAGGTACACGCGGTCAATATCTATACACAAATCCTGTCTCGTAAGGTGAACCCCGCTCACTTACCATAGTACAGGCTTTAATGAGTATTGTGTGCCCCACGCGCACGTTACAAGTGGCTCCCAGTGACAGGACATCCAGTTGTTGTCGGTCACAAATTAACGTGAATACCGAACAGTGGATGTTCAGTGGCACAAATTGCAATATTATTCAGTAAAGTAAATAGCAGTGAACGTCAAGTACGGTAGTGGGGTGTAATTTGCATTCGGTATGGACAAGAACGTAAACACAGTAGATGGGCCGAGCGTAATGGAAGATGCGGCTGGCAATGACAGGAGTTTACGCAGCCAGATATCAGATGGCGTTAGTGGTAGACAATTGGCGTACATACAATACCATGAACATGTTAACGAACAGATTGAAATGTCGAGATTTCCTAGAACACAGCAAGGAATAAAACAGGAAGTAGAGGGTGACTTTGTAGATGATAGTGGGTATGTGAATGAATCCACTGACATGTTGGATTCACCACAGATAAAGAAAGAACCGAAAGAAAATTGTGGAGTAGGATCGGAACACACGGATTCCGTAGAACAAAATAGTGTGAAAATTTTAAGCATGGACGACTTATTTGAGCTATTAACCAAACAAATTGCAGGACAGAATGAGCAGCTCAAAACACAGAATGTTCAGCTTCAAAAACAAGTTAGTAACCAGGTTAGTCAGCTTAAAACACACGTTAACGAACAGCTTAAAACACATAGTAATCAGTTCAGAACACAGAATGATCAGCGTAAAACACAAGTTGGTCAGCTTAAAGCACAGGTCGAAGAACAAGGAATTAAAATCAGTAAACAAATAGAACAGGTAGAACAAAAAGTGGGTAATTTAAGTTCTGCAGTAAATACTATGAAGTCTGAAATTGACACAATTAATAAAAATATGGATACTATGCAGGGGGAAATTGACGACATTAACAGTAGGTTTGGTGTTGACATTCTCAACATCCAAGAGAAAGTAGAGCCTCTAGTTGAAACAAAAGTAGACGAAAACGTTTTCGGTCTTAAAACTGAGATCGTAAACGAATGCCAACATGGAATCTCACAGTTGAAAAAGACAGTTTCAGATACTGAAAGAAATTTAGGCGAAAAAGTTACCGGCTGTGTACAAAAGTGTGAACAAAATACATCGAAAATTCAAGGCAAAATTTTCGATCTCGAGAGTAAAATCAAAGATAGGCCTGGTATTGTCTGTAATGGCATGCCACTTATGAAGCTGTTGGAAGGTGAGGAGCGCTTCGATCCCGCCAAAAAACATAACGCATGGCATCCGTTGGATTTCATCAAAAATTGCGAGAGAATGTTTCCTAAACACTTGTCTGGTCACGAAAAGATAAACGTAGTAATTAGCGCCTTAGCAGGTGACGCTAAGCGCTGGGGAATTAACTTGAATAGCGAACTAATGACGTTCGAAGAGTTTAAACAAAAGTTTACGGAAGAATATTGGTACGAACAAAAACAGGATCATTTGTGGCGCGAGTTTATCTTGGCCAAACTTCATGATAACCAGGGCAGGAATTCCTTGAAAGATTTCTGCGAATATTGCTACCGAAAGTTCACACACTTAAGAGGGAGAAGATCTGATTCTGAAATCGTATGGGAGCTATATAAAAAGCTTCCAGAAGATTCGAAGAGATACGTGGGAAGTAATCATCGCAGCTTCCAAGCGTTTCTCGAAAGGGTCGAAGACGAAGAACACTGGCGCGAAAATCGTGCCAATTATCAGAATTTTAGTAACAGGAATAACCGCAATAATGACGAGAGGAATGACGGTGATGGTTTTCGCGTCAACATGATACAGAGAGGTAGAGGCAAAGGAAGAGGAAGAGGGAGTTACCCAGGTCGCGGTAGAGGATACACCGCGCAAAATAATAACGACGCGGGAAACTGATTTCCGCGAACGTTGCGGTCCAAACGGAGGCGGACAGAACATACTGGCCCCCCGATTTAAGAAACATTACCGGACTGACAGTGAAGTTAAGAGACAGCTTAGAGACAGGCGTGGAACGACGCAGCGTGTTGTAGCGAAGCAAGCGTCAGGTGCGTGCGCAAATGACATCTTTGCTGCGCACTGCGATACATGTTAACAGGCGAGTGGAGCATCAGAGGGCAACGGCCCAGCCTAGCAGAACAGCTGTTCAGAGAGAAGCCGCTAGCAAGGCGGCAGAATTAGGTACAAACATAGCCGTAAGAGCTGGTGAATACATTACGGGTGGTAATTCCGCGGCGAAGGAAATAGTGGATGGAACAGTGGATACACAGAGGTGCGGTTAGCAGTGTTAGCAATGAAGTAAATGGCGAGAATGAATTAACAGAAGTAACTGATTGGCGTGTGCAGATCGACGATCTGTACAAAGGCCTCAAGCAATGCGAGTGGGAGGATTTTAAGAAGGAATATGAGGCAAGGAGGTTAATTAGTGAAAAAGGAAATAGTAGGGACGTCGATAAGGTGACGTGGCCCGAATTTGATGAGGAGAGAGTAAATAGCGCCGCGCAAAGTACGCGTGCTGCCGATAGGACGATGGTTAAAGATAGGAAGGAATTGGAGGATGAAATCCTAAGCACTGACGAGAAAGTAACTTCTGTTAACGATCCGCCAACAGTACAAGCTGTTACCGAAAGGCACCATGGGGAAGGGGCAGGTAATTACCTTAGAGTAATTGAAGTCCACGAGGATTGCACTAAATATGAAGTAACAGTGGATGTGAGTAAAGCTGATAATGAGGTCGTTTTGCCAAAAAAGGATATTGAGTTAAAATCATAGCCTGACGACAATGCAGAGGAAGAACTTAGTGCCTGTCTCAGAAAAGCTTTTATGTTAGAACCTGAAAGCGATCCAGAATGGTCGGATTCTGACGATGGTTCAGATGACGAGTATTTCGGTACTAGTGAAAATAATGGGAATACAGCTAATTGCGATATTGTACCAACTAATGACGAAGTTTCAAAACAAAACCCAGATGTTGAGACTGAACAAAGAAAGAAAGAGCCACCTGACGACTCAGTGTCTATTTTGCAAAGAGTTCAAGTAAGCAAAGACTTTGAAATCCAGAAACCGAGAAAGCCACCCGATATAAATGGTTCACAGGTCAGGAAGGTATCTTGGGACAATGTCACAGTCGACCAAGGTGCATTGTGGAAAAAACAGGAAGGGGCATGATTTAGAGCCTGGGGCAGGTTTATATCAGACTTTGAGAATGTCATGAACACCTTACATCATGAATCTACTGGGTTCCCACCGGGAGAAATTTTGTTAGCCAGCAGAAGTAAAAGTTTAATTGAGGAAAAACTAGAGTTTCCACCTTGTACAAGCTTGGGGTTGAGTCAAAACAAAGAATTAGTCAGAAAAAGGGCAAAGCGAAAAGCTGACTCTAGGTCTAAAAGACACGATAAAAACCTGAAAGCTTCAAAATTTAAAATTGGGGATTATGTTCTTTTAAAAACCCATGAAAAATCTAGTGAACTGAACCATGAAATTTCCAAATTTAAATATATTTATAATGGACCGTGTATAATACAGAATGTTCCACACGATAATGCTTACTACCTGATCTACCCAAAATCCAAGAGACATTTGGGTGTAAGAAACGTTGTGGACCTGAAACTGTATGTTCCTAGGAGTGAGTGACCTAAGTACAATCAGAAAGCAATTTGCAGTAAACGTGCTGTATCTAATGCTGAAACTATTTTATTCTAAATGTAACAAATCTATGTAAATGTATGTATACTAATGTCAGTGTGCTAATGTACTTATGTAAGTTTCAGATTACCAAATGTACTATAAATGTAAAGATGTATGAAAAAAAGGGCTGAAAAGAAAGGGTAAATGCTGCAAGCCAAATAAAAGATGGGTCTGCCAAAAACCAAAGAGGCCAGTATGTGAGGCATAATATAAAGGACTGTCAAACACCAAAGAAGGCAGATAAATATTCAAAGGAGAATTGTAAGTGTGGTACAGGTGATGTGATGAAATGATGCGAAATGGACTGCCCAAATCTAAATAATAGGCAGCAAATATGTGTAGCGATTTTTCTAAATAGTATTGTGTGTTTATTAGTAAATAAGGAAATGGACTGCCATTCAATGCAAGCAGCAACAAATTGTTTTATAGTGTATATAGGTATTTGTATATGCTTTGTAGTTAAGTGTTTGTGTTCCAGATTTTGATTTTATTTCTCTGAGAAATTTAATAATGATAAGCAATTTGCTATTTAAATCATGTTGTGATAGGAGGTTGGACTGTGCCAAAGGTACTTAAGTAAATGATAGGTAAATGTTCTCGATATATTAAAAAATATAGACCTACATAATGTGAGTGAAAGGAAGTTTTGTGATATAAAATTTTATGGTGATACATTCACGCAAAGATTCAGAACCCCTGTATAAATATAAAGCTTAGTGTTCCCATCAAATTTGCACTTAGTGAAATTTACTGGAAACAGGGGCATGTGTAACAACAACGACGCTGTACTATTGTACATATAAGTAAATTTTTTTCCATCTAATTTTTCGATAAATTAGTGTAATTGATGTTCTGATTTCATTTCTTTTTTGTTTTGTGCCATTGTGTTAAGAAAACTGTAAACAAGTTTCAATGTGAATATTAATTTTTATGTCGAATGTCAAGCAATATTGTAATAGAATTGAAATGTAACAAATGTTGAGACTGTTGTAAGATGTTTAAAATTATAACTGTGCGTCTGGTCCATACGTAGGCAATGTGTTAGGATATGTAGAACGCAAAACCTCGGGTGAATACCCTGTCTGTAAGGGAGCGGTAAAAGGTGGATGGCAGGCGAGCGCGGGAAAATGCACGCGGGCACTGCACGGCACAACGGGCTCAGCAATAGTTAGCTGGAGTTTGGCATTGGTCTGAGCAACACCTTCTGGAGCGAGGAGGCTCTCCTGGAAGACGTAGTTTCACTGAGCCTCGGGTATGCTGTTCCAACGCCCACACAGCATGGAAAAATTCCATAGGCACTAAATGGAAAAGTATTGCGACGCTAAGAAGAATTAAAGTGTCGATACGTCAAGACCCATAGCTGTGGTTGTATGTGTGCTCTGTGCCTCGCCATCTCGCCGCCTGCCAACCGACGCATCGATACAAGCAGGTTGAAACTTTTAGAACTGTATTTGTATGAACGAGAGAGTGAACTATTCAATAATAACCTAAATTTTACCAGAACTTTCCCATCATTTAATTATCCTCACAACTAATCCAGACAGGGTCCTTTCCAAATGTTGTGCAATCCGAGTGTCCCGAAATGAAAAATTAAATTTGGTGTTAATAATAATTACTTGCAGACCTAGTTATGTTAGAATGGTGTTTAAAGAACTGTTTTGTTAATGAACCAGTAAATGAATAACGAAGGTCTAACAAAGTTGAAAGATAACTTTAATATTGAAATAGTAATGAAGTTTAATTATTTCGAGACAGATATAAAGGTATTTAAATGAGAAGCAAATAAGATGAAAAGAGTAGTAACTCATATACTGGAAATCTTGAACGCATGATAATTTCAGTAATCAATTTTTTAATATAGTGATTATAACAGTTTCACGGCCCCCCCCTTTTATTCATTTGAATTTTGAGGTGTTCTAAATTGGTTTGACCAGCAAAAGTTAAAGTCAACATAAAAGCCAAAATTTATCAGTGTTTTATCTTTATTAAAATTGACATTTTGTGTGTGGCTCGAAAGTACTATTTCTAGGGTAACCTATGCCCAATTTTAATCAGATTAATAGACAGTATAAAGTTATGTAGAATACATTATAGTGTAGTGTTATGTATTCATGGTTTTTCCATATCAGTACAGAACGTGAAACTACCAGTTCAATAGATTTTTCTGGTTCTAAAATTCTACTATATTATGCAGTGTTACTACTTGTTGTTTTGCATGAATATCTACCAACTTGTACAGGGAAGAAACTCAGTTAATGCCTAATTAGTCTGGCGACCGTATTATTAACAAATTGGTAGCATCTTCTGTGTTGCTTTTTGTCCATCCTGACGTGTAGTTGCATTTCGAACTTACTTGACGTATCATCGTTATTACAGAGTGGGTGTAAGTCTGATTTGCCACCATTCAGGTACACGCGGTCAATATCTATACACAAATCCTGTCTCGTAAGGTGAACCCCGCTCACTTACCATAGTACAGGCTTTAATGAGTATTGTGTGCCCCACGCGCACGTTACTGTCTGATGCGTGGACGAGTGTAAGTATGTGCATGTGACTCACTGCACATTTCATAGATGATAAGAGTGAACTGTAGTCATATCTTTTAGAGTGCTCACATTTCGAAGACACACTGCAGAAAACATCCCAAACTGAGTAAAGCCTGTTATCCCAAATCAATACCAATTTTAAAATCACTTCCATAATAGCAGAAGATGTGTCAAATATGAAATTATGCTTCTGAAACTTCCACATATCCTACGCTTTGCATGTTCTTTAAACCTCACTGCGTAATACGCAATTCAGTAGTCCATACAGAAAACTGTTGACGAGGTCGAATGAGTGATTATATTTCTTAAGGAGAGACCTTTTGCTTTCAGCAAACTTGCTGAAACGCAAGAAAGTTTAAAAAGAAGACCGAGTGAAACTGAAACAAGATGTCCCAAATACATGGAAATCTACTTAAGAAATGTTGCAAAGATTTACTTTAAATAAAGATCTCGTAATTTCTTGCATCATTTTTGTCATATGATGACATATTGGAGACCGTGGCTGTTTTTGAAGACAAATGTTGATCGTGTTAGGACAGCAACCAGCCACAAATTTACTTTGAGTTCCTTTATTCAAAGGAAACCGTTACCGGTTTCGAATCGTTGCGATTCATCATCAGACGGTTTACACGCTTTCTTTCTACATTTGGTGTGTTTTTTACAGATTAATTGTCGTGAAACGTCGGTTTCGAGTGATTGTTTCTATAACGTTCATCCAATCGATGTAAATGCATTCCCAACAACGAGGATGCAGTGGGAATGCATTTACATCGATTGGATGAACGTTATAGAAACAATCACTCGAAACCGACGTTTCACGACAATTAATCTGTAAAAAACACACCAAATGTAGAAAGAAAGCGTGTGAACCGTCTGATGATGAATCGCAACGATTCGAAACCGGTAACGGTTTCCTTTGAATAAAGGAACTCAAAGTAAATTTGTGGCTGGTTGCTGTCCTAACACGACCAACATTTCTTGCATCGCTATTTTAGGTAGAAAATCGACCGCATTAAAGAGATTGGGAGATAATGCAACAGGTTTTCAGGATTTTGAAAGTGTTAGATGAGGCAACCTAAGAAGTGTCCTCGAAGAAAACAGTCTCACTTTTAACAACGAAAATCTTGCCAAGATTACAGAAACGACAACTAAAATCTTTTAAAGATAAAAATAAAGAATATCCTCAAGAAGTAGAGTCATTGGTGAAAGGGTTATCAGAGTGTTTTGGGGCTATCTCCAGCAACGTTACTGGACACCCGTCTCAAAGACAACAATTTTCAGACGACTTATCATACAATGTAGGCTTTCACGGCCGGTATTGTCTTCACTTGAAACTTCCGGGCTGATAGGCCGTGGTCATTGTATAAAACTCTAAAAAAAAAATGGCTCTGAGCACTATGGGACTTAACATCTGTGGTCATCAGTCTCCTAGAACTTAGAACTACTTAAACCTAACTAACCTAAGGACATCACACACATCCATGCCCGAGGCAGGATTCGAACCTGCGACCGTAGCGGTCACGCGGTTCCAGACTGAAGCGCCCAGAACCGCACGGCCACACCAGCCGGCTATAAAACTCTCACCTGACGTCAGGGGAGAGTCAGCTTCAAGCAAGTCACGACCCAGAAAGTGCGGTAACTATCGAACTGGACAAATACTTTCTGGAGGGAAATTTGCCTAGAAACAGTAATCTGTTAAACTGGTGGGAAACAAGAAGATTGCTGTGGCCAGGGCTGTATCAACTGGTTCTAAAAGTATTACATATCACAGCGACATCAGTGGCCTGTGAACGAATATTTTAAAAAGCAGACAAATATGCAGTACGAAGAGAAAGAGACGCACATCAGATAAAATGGGTCAAATTTTATTTATAAATGACAATATTGATTAATTTTTCCTGTATTGGAGCATATGTGGTAATACTGACTGTAAGTGATAACTGCAGCTACACTTCACTTACAGTTGTTATAATTTTTATACTTTTTCCATTAAAAGTATCAAAATATAACAAGAATCAGTCTTCGTTTTTAAAAATTTTCCACTTGTTAAAAATGTTTAGTATTTTGTTGTAATATTTATAATTTTTATAGCAGACGAAACTTAAAACTCTTGTATCTGAAAATTACTAAGGCTATAACACAAAATTATTACTCCTCTTTATATGTTCTTTCAAAATAGGGCCAAATTAGATAAAATTGCAGGTACAGTGACCTGAATTAAAAAGGCAATGTACCTTCTTTTACTTATTATTTTGAGTGAATGGTGAGTGCTGAGTCATGAAAAAGAGCTAGCTGATTTCAATGACTGACCAGTTTTGATCCTATCTCTGAAAAGAACAGTTTCGCCCGTGACGATGATAGGTAACGGATATCGTGCATCTTCATGTGTTACCTCTCACGCAACAGTATCGTGTTGCTATTTTTCAATAGGACAGTGCCCGCCCACACGATACATGTGTCTACGTGATGTTGAGGTCAGCAAGATAACCAGTTCTGTTCCCGGTAGCAAATGTGTGGACCAGTTCAGACCTCATCTCCGTCCCAGTGCCAGTATCCAGTTTATTAAGCAACAGTTACCACAGCTGCGGACCGACAACGGCTTTATCACATCATTCCCAACCGAATCAGAATACGCATTCAGGCCACAAAGGCTGCAACTGATAAATAGACTCATACTGCCAAGTTCTTTCTAAATTTGACATGATTTTGTAATCACCGAAATACTTCACATACTCTCTCAACAGATAATGTTTCATTTCGATTCCCCCTCTCCTTCTGAGTGTTTCACTTTTTTTGTTACGCAGTGTACATTTGCTGACTATTCTTGGAATGTACGATCGCGAATTTTTAACAGTAAATCTGTCAGTGATACACGGCGCTTTTCTTTTAGCGTCTGTCACCAGTTTTTTGAAATCTCTGTAATGCTTTAATACTTACTAAACCAATCCGTGACGAAAAGCACCGTTCATCTTTGTATCTCCTCTATGAATATTACCAGGTGAGGGTATCAGACTGACGATCGATACTGAAGAATCGGTCGAACGACTGTTTTGTAATTACCTCGGCTTTGGATTCTCCCAGTGAACTTCAGCATGGCATATGTTTGGCCTACAACTAGCCTGGCTGGTCTTTTCACTTTAGATGGCTCCGGATGGTTACTCCTAAACATTTTACGATTGTTACTGTTTTCAGTTTACACGTAAGTGATACGTATTGCTCATAAATAGGAGTATAGATCTGACACTGTTTAATTAAACTGCCGATGAAGATGAGAATTATTACGGTTTTAGGTCCTTAAATTGCTGAATCGTCAACACTGTTTTGTTTAGACAGTTAATGTACACCGAGGAGCCAAAATGTTATGTCCACATAATGAACAGCATGTTACTCCACCTTTGGAACTCAATATAGCCTCGATTCTATTCGCCATTGATTTTACAAGTCCTCGGTAGGTTCCCAGAGGAGTGTGACAGATGATTACACGGTCGAGTAACATTAATGTGACCTCCGCCTACGTTCAACGTCAACGTGCACTAACCACTGACAGACATCAGGTGGCAGCACTCGCAGTGGAGGATATATAAAGCGTGTCGGGAGGATGCGGAAAACAGTGCAATCGTTATTGTTATGCGGAAATGGAGCGACGTCCAAGAGGACATGATCTTTGGCCAAGGGTGGAAGCTTTCCCGAAACGCCTAATTTTTTAAACTGTTCGTGTGCCTCCATGTATAAAGTATACTGTGAATGACAAACGACACTATCCCAAACCGGCGCCGATGCAACTGTGGTACACCACAGCCCATAGACGACAGGAGCGAATCACGGCTGCAGAGATGTAAACTGTCGAACAAGTGACCGACCAGATGAAACAGGGGGTCTCCTCAATGACCTTTCAGCAAAAGTTGTTGCGTATGGGACTCCACGGCAGGCACCCGGTTCGTGCACCCGTGCTGCCAGCCATTCTTCAGCGACGAAGGCTGGAATTTGCACGCCAATACCGCAAGTGAACATCCACTGACTGGCAACAGGTTCCCTTCTCAGACGGATCACGTTTTATACTCCATGAAACAGATGGCTGTTGGCGCGCACAGCGTGAAACGTCTGGAAGCAAACACACTGCAACAATCGTCAGAGCGTTACGGTCTGGGGAATGTTTTCGTGGCATTTCCTGGGTGATCTCATTCTGGAAAGCACAGTGGATCGACACAAGTACACGTCTGTTCCTGGAGACAATGTCCACCCCTACATGCATTTTGTTCTTCATCAGCATTATGGCATCTACTAGTAGAACAATGCAACGTATCACACAGATTGCAGTGTACATGCGTCGTTTTAAGAGCACCAGGATGGGTTTGCAGTACTTCCCTAGCCGAGAAACTCCCTAGATTTAAACCCAGTCAATAACATGTGGGACCACCTAGTTGAGGCTTTTCTCGCCGAGATCCTCAATCGAGTACCTAAGGCAACTGACCACGGCAATGGAGTTGGTATGGCTCCACATCCCTGTGGGTACCTTCCAGATCCTCACTGACTGTCTTCCCGCATGTCTCATGCTGATAAGATGGTTATTCGGGGTTTTGACAGGTGTCTGGATGGTGTACCTTTGCACACTTCAAGCAATTCCTGTCAATTATGGGTCGGTGGTTTGTGGACATGCAGCTGACGTTCGGTGGCGTCCCATATGCGATAGATAAGGTTCAGCTCAGGCGAATTTGTTAGCAAAGATATCAACACGAGTTGGCTACCGTGTTCTTCAAACCACTGTAGAACAATTCTGGTCTTATGAAAACGACTGTTACCCAGCTGGAAGAGCCATCGTAGTCAGGAAACAGCGTGAACGGTTGCAGATGGTCCGCAATAATGTTCAGGTAGTCTACAACTGTCATGCTACTTTCGGTTCCTATCACAGGTGCTGCTGAAGTCTAGGTCAATGTCCCTCATAGCATAATACTACCCCAACCAGATGTGACTGGCAAAGTGCATTTCCAAGTAGCTGTTTGCTTGCATGAAGGCGTATCCAGACATGATCATCAACACGATGAAAGAAGAAACGTGATTCATCTGAGCACATGATATGTTTCCACTGATACACAGGCCAATATCAGTAATGCCATGCTCATTGGAAGTATTATAGAAGTGTGGGTTTTGGATACCCAAGTACCCAGCAGTACTCAAGAAACGGTCCATGATAACACTGTATCTGATAAGTACTAGATATGCAATGTTCATTCTAGGTACCTTGTGTTTCAGGTGAGACTGGTAAGTTAAAGAGTTCTGGGTATCAGGTTACACACTGAGGCAGTTTGGCTGCTTACATTCGAGGTCATCCAACGGAACCCCCTCTCTACCCAGGCAATCTGGTACCGGCCATGTAATCATTTGATGCTTGTGCAATTGGGGGGAAACAAGATCTTTATTAGCCAAAGGTAACACATTAAAATTGCGTGACACCCCTCTCCCACTCCCCTAGACCAGTAAGATTCTCTCTCCCTCCCCTTGTCATTCCTTATGACTAGTTCAATTGCATAAGCCTCTTCATTCGAGATCTGAGCATCCTAGGGACAGAGTGAGGTCTGTTATCAACAAATTATTATTAACAACATTCTTTTCTCTATAGAAAAAGGTCAGGAAAAAGAGTAGTATTGACTGAACAAATTCACTTGTGGTTTATTATTAACAATTCTTTGGTAGTACACTTTGGTAACAGAATTCTTTGATTTTATCATTAACAATTTTATAGACAGTTCTGTTGTTGTTTTACAATATATTTACAAAACTATGTATTTCTGATGAACAATAATTTGCAAGGCTATTTTTTTCTGATGTCATATGTACATCCACAGCTTTATTTTTACTTTTTCTGTAGACTATTATACATTACTAATTATACCAGGTACACTGAAACTAGAAAAACGTAAATTCTTTGATTTCCACTGAATTTGTACTTTTTTTAGTTCTGTATACAGTTTATACACGTTATATTTTTATGATTGCAATATAAATGAGAAACGAGAACTAGCAGCAGCAGGTGTAGGGAAACCACACACACACACATACAGACACACACAGATATATACAATATTTACATGCACACGTTGTGAGGTGCCGGGGCTAGCAGTGTATTTAACACTAAATTCTTCTAGAATCTTCATATATAAATGATGCTCTAAGCCCCCCCCCCCCCCCCCACCCTATTCTAACTTCGACTTTTGCTGTTGCACATACATTAAAAAGAAACGTGAACTGAATGTAATCGACCCTGAAAGTGGAGTAGAAAAGAGTTTGGCACCTGCAATAATTTAATTTGATAAATAAGTTAAATAAAGGAAAGTTTCATTAACGTAGTGAGAAATGATAGGGTTGCTCTACCGATTAACAGAATGACAGTTCTGTCCAAAATAACATTATGATTTATTATGACTAAACTCAAAATAATAAACAAAACACATGAAACATTTACAATACGTCATATTGGATACTTAAATAAATGCTGTGAAGGTGCAGTTGTCCATAAACTAGATTGTGACATTTATGACCAACTGGTATGTGGAGCCAATTCCATGCAACTCAAACTTAAGAGAAACACCCAGCCAACCCAACATTAATTGCTGCTACAGTAGTGATAACTCAGACAATGAACACCCAAGACAGAACAAAGTTAGAAAAGACGAACAGGCGCGCTCTGCTGAACTCTGATTATCAGCTAGCAAAATTGCCTGCTTTGCCGGTGCTGCGGACGTACATTACGAAGCTGTCTTCTTAACTGCAAGGACACGATCTGGCGTACCGGAGACGATGGCTGGTTGCTTCGACGTCCCGTCGTGGTGATGATAATGTCGTGAGTATAGCCCGAAACAAATTCCCCTGGTCTGGTTGTTCCAGACTAAAGACTTCTTAGCAACACAAATACGCCTCTCAGGGAGACGAAGAAGGCCCGCCATACAATCACTGATGGAACAGTGATTGATTTTAACAAGCGAAGTCGCACAGTAACTCCGATACAGTCAACTTTAGCCAAAACTGCCCAAGACAGACAACATAGGCCGCTTCTACGCAGAACGCTCAATTGCCAACTGTACTCGGAAAGTTACGTTGAAGTCGAGACTTCAGCAACTTCATCAAACAGTTACAATCAAATAAAAGTATATTAGACAGCCAACGGAAGGCAGGCTGTCCAGAGCAGCAAGAGCTCAGTCTCGTAACCTACTCCGACCGAAAGGCGAGAGCTGACTCTGTCAAGAGTACCGATACAAACCGAACACAGAACATTCCCGCCGCCACGACAGTGGTCGTGGTTAAACGTTCCAATCAGCAACTCGAAAACCGGTGCAAAATTCCACTCTATTGCCGAAGCACTACCACTCCACTAACGGAGATTCTTGGCGCCAATTTCTGCGCCGATTTTGCTACGTCACAGAACTATGCCCTGAGCAAGCCAATCACAGACACGATTTTGCAGAAAACGCGGGAATTTGCCCGCCAAGACTGCCTGGGAACACAAGTCATTCCCACGCCTCGCTGGTAGCCCGCCAGAAAGTATTTTCACTAAGTTTCTGCGAAGTAACGGAATCTCTAGCCCAGCCACCCCTTGCGGCCCATCTGGGCGTGTCGCTCCCGCTCTTATGACAATGTCGGCATCTGGAAAGCATCCACTCCACTCTCTCACACCCGTCGGCTTAACCATTTCAAGCTCAGGAGAACTCGCCTGTCACCGGACCACCCAGACGACGAGAGACGCTGCGTGGGAAAGTCCGCGTGTGAAGGAGTAGCAAATTTTCACCGCATGCAATTAGAGAAGAAAATCGAATTACTCAGACTAAGATAGAAATATGAGAGGGGGCTCCTGCCACCTCTCAACGTAATGTGCAATCACAAACGTGTGTGTGTTTTTTTTTTTTTTTCATGCTGCATTTGATCTTCTAGGGCCCGCAATCTAATAAGTTTTGTGTGGGCCGTAGCGCTCTACTCAGTCCACTTAGTCAGAACCAATGACATCCACCACACAACTCTCGTGCTACACAGATGAGGCCATGGGTTCCATTGTCCATGCACCACCATGTGGAGATGAGACCTCAATGACATTTTTTGTCCTGACAGCTGTATTTTACTTATAAAACTATCATACATCATACTGCAAACTGGAAATTACAAACAAACAAAATTAATTTAATAAGAGTGATAAAATAGGATGGATAGATTTAGTAACAGAGATCCCTTTACCTGTGCTGCCCAGGGAGATTGTCTCGGAATGTGACCACAAGTCCTACATCCCTATGCATGTCTCCCAAGGTTTTATAGGTTTAGTGTGGCGCCTGGTACAATAACCAGCTACGCTGGGTTATGTATTCAACAGCATGTCTGTGTGCTGTGAGTTAAAGGATTACTATTGAAATGTGTTGCTAGGTATTGTATCTCTTTATGTGTTTTATCATGTGCTTTCTCTTATTCTAACTAGCACCATGTGTTAGAAAATCTATGTTATATAACACTTCTATGTTACATAACACGTTTAATGTGATGTGTGGTGCAATAACTGGCCACAATTACATAACATATGTCTCTCTGGTTTGATCAGTGTTTAATGTTTTTATATTTTGGTGTTTACATGTTCTTCTTCATGTGTTATTTCCTCTATTTTGGTGTTGGAGTAGTCTGCAGTATTGAAGTCGTGATCTGAACCAACTGAGTCGTCTCTTTTGACGTCTGCTTCGACGCCTGTAAGGTGTCGTTTATTTATAGATGATGTGCACTCTCTTGCAGATATGACCTGCTAGTTCATTTACTTGTCCCCATTTGTTTGAGTCCCTGAGTATGTGTTGTAGTGTTTATGTTTTGGTTACTGATATGTTTCCCCATGTGTGTGAGTATCACCCACAGCAAAGCACGCTGTGTTCAAAAAATGGCTCTGAGCACTATGGGACTTAATATCTGAGGTCATCAGTTCCCTAGAACTAACCTAAGGACATCACACACATCCATGCCCAAGGCAGGATTCGGACCTGCGACCGTAGCAGTCGCACGGTTACGGACTGAAGCGCCTAGAACCGCTCGGCCACCGCTGCCGGCACGCTGTGTTCAGGGGATCCATGTACACCACATTGGCGATTGATGTCCACAGAAAGTGAGAAGCGCTATAGGTGCGCTGGATATGAGCCATGCCCAGTCAGGAAATGAACCATGCCCCGGTCAAGATTGGCGTGATTCAACAGTAACCGTTCCCTGATGTTCGGGAAAAAGGTGTACACCATACAGAATTTATCACTTTGGTCCCACTCCCGTTATCAGACATCGAGCTGCCTAGTGTTTAATGGACGTTTGTGTTCGACGTCTGCCGGCCGTTAGCGGTTCTAGGCGCTTCAGTCCGGAACCGCGCGACTGCTATGGTCGCAGGTTCGAATCCTGCCTCGGGCATGTATGTGTGTGATGTTCTTAGGTTAGTTAGGTTTAAGTAGTTCTAAGTTATAGGGGACTGATAACCTCAGATGTTAAGTCCCATAGTGCTCAGAGGCAGTTGAAACTTTTTTTTTGTTCGATGTCTTATCCTGTTGTTTCCCTGTTCTTATCGTCTCTTTCCCTCTTAAGCCAGTATCATGCGACTCGGTATCTGACTGTTATGTCAATCAGGAAGACAACCAAAACCATACAAATTGCCTCTGTTGAGGTAGCGAGGAATGTCCCCGACAGCCTCTGGAGTACACTGATTTACTGCTTTACTGATAGTTCTGTTTATGTGTTGGCTGAAAGTGTGTTTTTCGTTAATGTGTACCCCCTGTTATCCTGTGACTGTTTCTCTTTTTCACTGTAATGTGCCTTTCAGTAAGTATGCTGTCTTGCGTGCTGTGATTGTTAATTTGCTTGTGTTGCAACAGTATTGCATAATGTTTAGGATACCACTGGCTTTGCTCTCTAATCACGACTGGTTGTCTGGGAGGAACAACTACTAACAGCCCATCTGCATATGCCACGACACCGTCAGTGCGTGGGTTCTGATGTAGAGATGCAAGAGAGGCTCGATTGCGATGTCCTGAAACACGGGTTCGCAAATCGAGCCTTGGGAGAATCCCTTTGTGATCTTCCCATTTCCCGCCTGCCACTCCACGACTCTGTTTGTGCAACAACCGAGGAAACTGTTGTAGAGGCATGCAGATACATGAAGGTAACGGAGCGGAGCAAGCAATGCAGGTCACCAAAGATTCTCGAAGGCACCTGGGATGTCGATTAAAATGGTAATTGAGTGTGCCCTGTGATGTTAAAGTCTGCATTTACTGAATCATCTAGTGATTTTTCTACTCTGAACCCATACTAATGGGGGTTAAGATCGTAGAATCCTCTATTTTCCTGTAGGCGGTTGCATAGAAGCCATTCCTGAACCTTAGCTAGGGAGTTGGTGAGGTACATAGGTCTGGAGGAAGTAGATTCTTTGATGATAACGTTATTCGTGGGTTTCCATTATTCAGGCATCTTACCCAGTCACAGAGAGTCATTTAATAAGTCTGTCAGGTAAAATGTTACTAGTGGTGCTGCTGCTGCTGTTGTTGTTGTTTGCTTCAGTCCTGAGACTGGTTTCATGCAGCTCTCCATGCTACTCTATCCTGTGCAAGCTTCTTCATCTCCCAGTACTTACTGCAACCTACATCCTTCTGAATCTGCTTAGTGTATTCATCTCTTGGTCTCCCTCTACGATTTTTACCCTCCACGCTGCCCTCCAATGCTAAATTTGATCCCTTGATGCCTCAGAACACGTTCTACCAACCGGTCCCTTCTTCTTGTCAAGTTGTACCACAAATTCCTCTTCTCCCCAATTCAATTCAATACCTCCTCATTATTTATGTAAACTACCCATCTAATCTTCAGCATTCTTCTGTAGCACCATATTTCGAGAGCTTCTCATCTCTTCTTGTCCAAACTGTTTATCGTCCATGTTTCAATTCCATACATGGCTACACTCCATACAAATACTTTCAGAAACGACTTCCTGACACTTAAATCTATACTGGATGTTAACAAATTTCCCTTCTTCAGAAACGCCTTCCTTTCCATTGCCAGTCTACATTTTATATCCTCTCTACTTCGACCATCATCAATTATTTTACTCCCCAAATAGCAAAACTCCTTTACTACTTTAAGTGTCTCATTTCCTAATCTAATTCCCTCAGCATCACCTGACTTAATTCGACTACATTCCATTATCCTCGTTTTGCTTTTGTTGATGTTCATCTTATATCCTCGTTTCAAGATACTGTCCATTCCGTTGAACTGCTCTTCCAAGTCCTTTGCAGTCTCTGGCAGAATTACAATGTCAACGGCGAACCTCAAAGTTTTTATTTCTTCTCCATGGATTTTAATGCGTACTCCGAATTATTCTTTTGTTTCCTTTACTGCTTGCTCAATATACAGATTGAATAACATCGGGGATAGGCTACAACCCTGTCTCACTCCCTTCCCAACCACTGCATCCCTTTCATGTCCCTTGACTCTTATAACTGCCATCTGGTTTCCGTTCAAATTGTAAATGGTGTTTCGCTCCCTGTATTTTACCCCTGCCACCTTTAGAATTTGAAAGAGAGTATTCCAGTCAACATTGTCAAAAGCTTTCTCTAAGTCTACAAACGCTAGAAACGTAGGTTTGCCTTTCCTTAATCTTTCTTCTAACAAGGGAACCTCCCCATCGCATCCCCCTCAGATTTAGTTATAAGTTGGCACAGTGGATAGGCCTTGAAAAACTGAACACAGATCAATTGAGAAAACAGGAAGAAGTTGTGTAGAACTGTGAAAAAATAAGCAAAATATACAAACTGAGTAGTTCAAGGAAAGATAAGCAACAATATGGACAATAAGGACGCAGGAGCGCCGTGGTCTCGTGGTAACGTGAGCAGCTGCGGAATAAAAGGTCCTAGGTTCAAATCTTATCAAGTGTGAATTTTAATTTTTTATTTTCAGTTTATGTGACAAACTCTTATGTTTTCATCACTTTTTTGGGAGTGATTATCACATCCACAAGAAAACCTAAATCGGGCAAGGTAGAAGAATCTTTTTACCCATTCGCCAAGTGTACAAGTTAGGTGGGTCGACAACATATTCCTGTCATGTGACGCACATGCCGTCACCAGTGTCGTATGGAATATATCAGATGTGTTTTCCTGTGGAGGAATCGGTTGACCTATGACCTTACGATCAAATGTTTTCGGTTCCCATTGGAGAGGCACGTCCTTTCGTCTACTAATCGCACGGTTTTGCAGTGCGGTCGCAAAACACAGACACTAAACTTATTACAGTGAACAGAGATGTCAATGAACGAACGGACAGATAATAACTATGCAAAAATAAAGAAAGTTAAATTTTCAGCCGAGGGTAGGCTTGAACCAAGGATCTTTCGTTCAGCAGCTGCTCACGCTACCACGGGACCACAGCGCTTCTTAGATGCTTCGTCCATGATGTTGCTTATGTGGCCCATGGACTACTCAGTTTGTATATTTTGCTGATTTTTTCACAGTTCCACACAACTTCTTCCTGTTTTCTCAATTAATCTGTGTTCAGTTTATCAAGGCCTATCCACTGTGCCAACTTATAACTAAATCTGAGGGGGGTGCGATGGGGAGGTTCCCTTGTAAGATAAGTCGTAGAGTCAGTATTGCCTCACGTATTCCAATATTTCTATGGAATCCAAACTGATCTTCCCCGTGGTCGGCTTCTACCAGTTTTTCCATTCGTCTATAGAGAATTCGCGTTAGTATTTTGCAGCTGTGACTTATTAAACTGATAGTTCGGTAATTTTCACATCTGTGAACACCTGCTTTCTTTGGGATTGGAATTATTATATTCTTCTTGAAGTCTGACGGTATTTCGCCTGTCTCATACATCTTGCTCACCGGATTGTAGAGTTTTGTCAGGACTGGATCTAACAAGGCCGTCAGTAGCTCTAATGGAATATTGTCTACTCCCGGGGCCTTGTTTCGACTCAGGTCTTTCAGTGCTCTGTCAAACTCTTCACGCAGTATCGTATCTCCCATTTCATCTTCATCTACATCCTCGTCAATTTTCATAATATTGTCCTCAAGTACATCGCCTTTGTATAGACCCTCTATATACTCCTTCCACCTTTATGCTTTTCCTTCTTTGCTTAGAACTGGGTTTTCATCTGAGCTCTTGATATTCATACAAGTGGTTGTCTTTTCTCCAAAGGTCTCTTTAATTTTCCTGTAGGCAGTATCTATCTTACCCCTAGTGAGATAAGCCTCTACAGCCTTACATTTGTCCTCTAGCTACCCCTGATTAGCCATTTTGCACTTTCTGTCGGTCTTATTTTGAGACGTTTGTATTCCTTTTTGCCTGCTTCATTTACTGCATTTTTATATTTTCTCCTTTCATCAATTAAATTCAATATTTCTTCTATTACCCAAGGATTTCTACTAGCCCTTGTCTTTTTACCTACTTGATCCTCTGCTGCCTTCACTACTTCATCCCTCAGAGCTACCGATTCTTCTTTTACTGTATTTCTTTCCCCCATTCGTGACAATTGTTCCCTTATGCTCTCCCTGAAACTCTGTACAACCCCTGGTTTAGTCAGTTTATCCAGGTCCCATCTCTTTAAATTTCCACCTTTTTGTAGTTTCTTCAGTTTTAATCTACAGTTCATAACCAATAGATTGTGGTCAGAGTCCACATCTGCCCCTGGAAATGTCTTACAATTTAAAACCTGGTTCCTAAATCTCTGTCTTACCATTATATAATCTATCTGATACCTTTTAGTATCTCCAGGATTCTTCCATGTATACAACCTTCTTTTATGATTCTTGAACTAAGTGTTAGCTACGATTAAGTTATGCTCTGTGCAAAATTCTACCAGACGGCTTCCTCTTTCATTTCTTACCCCCAATCCATATTCACCTACTATGTTTCCATCTCTCCCTTTTCCTACTCTCGAATTCCAGTCACCCATGACCATTAAATTTTCGTCTCCCTTCACTACCTGAATAATTTCTTTTATCTCATCATGCATTTCTTCAATTTCTTCATGATCTGCAGAGCTAGTTGACATATAAACTTGTACTACTGTAGTAGGCGTGGGCTTCGTGTCTATCTTGGCCACAATAATACGTTCATTATGCTGTTTTTAGTAGCTTACCCGCGTCCCTATTTTTTTTATTCATTATTAAACCTGCTCCTGGTTTACCCCTATTTGACTGCCTGTTATAATGTTTCCATGTAGATGTTGTCAATAACCATTGCGTCCTTCTCCCGTGCAAATGGGTATGCAACGTTTCAATTATGCATTGCCTGTGTAGTTCATCTTTTGGCCTTTGTTGTGGTATTGTGTCCGTCATCGGATCGTCGCCTGGGAGTAGTTTGTGAAGCAGAAATTGTGCTGTTTGCTTACCCTTGTATCAAGGTACCATCGTCCTCTCTTAACACTGTACTGAACTAAGGAAGATTTTATCTTTTCAGTCATTGTCTTATATAACTGGCCCGAGGTGTTAGTTAGTAATTAAATTACTATGTGCTCTTCCCAGTGCTCCCTTTCTCTCTCATATAAGTTTCCTTTCATATTTATTTTGCGTCTGTCTAGTTCTGCAGTCTTATCTGTCTGCCTCTGGCTGTGATTTCCGTCTGGTAAGGTCTTCTTTTCTGTCATATGTCATGTCCTACTCTGGTTATTCAGTGCTCCAGGGTTCTGTAGTCCTATGTCTGTTACATGTCGTATAGCAACATGTTGCACTGTCTGTAGTGTCTCCGTTAGTTTACGTGCCCTGTATTCAGTGCTGTCAGTAATGTCTGCGTGTAGTTTCCGCTGTATGGGGGTCTTAACCCTTTGACTGCTGTTGACGAGTTCACTCGTCATGCTGCGTGCCGCTCCCTGGATGCTAATGACGAGTTCACTCGTCATGCTGCGTGCCGCTCCCTGGATGCTAATGACGAGTATAGTCGCGGCCGCCGGTTTTCAAATGGTTCAAATGGCTCTGAGGACTATGGGACTCAACTGCTGTGGTCATAAGTCCCCTAGAACTTAGAACTACTTAAACCTAACTAACCTAAGGACAGCACACAACACCCAGCCATCACGAGGCAGAGAAAATCCCTGACCCCGCCGGGAATCGAACCCGGGAACCCGGGCGTGGGAAGCGAGAACGCTACCGCACGACCACGAGATGCGGGCCCGCCGGTTTTCCCACGAGCGCTGTTGACGAGTTAAGTCGCACCCGCTTGCCGGCCCCTGAACGCTGATGAACGCTACCTGAGTGCTGACGACGAGATAACTTGCACAGCAGACTTCCCGTCCCATGTCTCAGTAGCCTTTCGCAGTTCTGGCCGCTAGCTTGTCTGTTGTGAACCTAGGCTTCGCACTACAGTTCACTGTTCATCGGAATTTACATAAGTGTTCTTCGCGTCCTGTATTTTACAAGGAAATTGGCGAGACGTCGTGGTTGCACTGAGGAAGAAATCATGGAGATTCTTACGAGGAGCGACAGTGAGGGTGAATTACTTGATTTTGACGAAAGTGATAGCTCTTCCACAGAGTCCGAAAGCTCTATTCATAAACCGTCCACGTCAGCAGGGGCCTCATGTTTCAACAAGAGATGTTAGTTGTTCTGAATCTGAAAAATCAGAAAGTGATAGTGAAACACCTACGAAGAAAGTGTGTTCCCTGCCGCTGTTGGATAAGCAGCTGCAGCAGCAAGTCGTATACTCCTAGCTCACTCATTTGTTACATAGTTTAATTCTTAATTTCTTTGCGTGTTTTTGGTACTTGCATTGTTTAATTCATAAATTTCGTGCGTATTATAGTATTTGAGAGTTGTAGCATCGCGTTTTAGTACCTGAATAGTGTAAATTCGCGTAGTCGTTTGTCTTCTGTTTTTGTTTTGAACGGCCAGTGTCGGTTGGTCACAGTCAGTGTGCTCCCTGCCGCCGTTGGATAAGCAGCTGCAGCAGCAAGTCGTATACTCCTAGCTCACTCATCTGTTACATAGTTCAATTCTTAATTTCTTTGCGTGTTTTTGGTACTTGCATTGTTTAATTCGTAAATTTCGGGCGTATTATAGTATTTGAGAGTTGTAGCATCGCGTTTTAGTACCTGAATAGTGTAAATTCGCGTAGTCTCCTTCCGCCGCCGAGCAGTGTCAGCAGTGCGCAAGTAGCAGCATTACTGCATTTAATAGGCAATCTTGTATTTTAATAACCGTTTAATTTTGTCGATTTGTTTGCGCTCTCTGTAGATTAGTTCAGACGTTCTTTGCAAAACAGTTTTTAGCATGGATAGGGACTGCAACTGCTGTGTTCGGATGCAGGCTGAGTTGGCATCCCTTCGCTCCCAGCTTCAGGCAGTGTTGGCTTCGGTCAGACAGCTTGAGGCTGTTGCCAATGGGCATCACTGTGGGGGTCCGGATGGGGGTTTGTCGGGGACGGCCAGCTCGTCCCACGCATCCCCTGATCGGACTACGACTGTGGTTGCCCGGGATACTGCCCGCATTGAGGCTGATCCCTCACCTGTGGAAGAGTGGGAGGTCGTCTCAAGGTGTGGCAGGGGGCGAAAGACATTCCGGAGGGCTGAACGGAAGGCCTCTCCAGTTTGTCTGACGAACCGGTTTCAGGCTCTGTCTCAGGCTGATACTGATCTTCGGCCTGACATGGCTGCTTGTCCTGTTCCAGAGGTTGCCCCTCAGTCTGCAAGATCCGGGTAGTCGCAGAGGGTGGGCTTACTGGTAGTTGGGAGCTCCAACGTCAGGCGCATAATGGGGCCCCTTAGGGAAATGGCAGCAAGAGAGGGGAAGAAAACCAATGTGCACTCCATGTGCATACCGGGGGGAGTCATTCCAGATGTGGAAAGGGTCCTTCCGGATGCCATGAAGGGTACAGGGTGCACCCATCTGCAGGTGGTCGCTCATGTCGGCACCAATGATGTGTGTCGCTATGGATCCGAGGAAATCCTCTCTGGCTTCCGGCGGCTATCTGATTTGGTGAAGACTGCCAGTCTCGCTAGCGGGATGAAAGCAGAGCTCACCATCTGCAGCATCGTCGACAGGACTGACTGCAGACCTTTGGTACAGAGCCGAGTGGAGGGTCTGAATCAGAGACTGAAACGGTTCTGCGACCGTGTGGGCTGCAGATTCCTCGACTTGCGCCATAGGGTGGTGGGGTTTCGGGTTCCGCTGGATAGGTCAGGAGTCCACTACACGCAACAAGCGGCTACACGGGTAGCAGGGGTTGTGTGGCGTGGGCTGGGCGGTTTTGTAGGTTAGATGGCCTTGGGCAAGTACAGAAAGGGCAACAGCCTCAACGGGTGCGGGGCAAAGTCAGGACATGCGAGGACCAAGCAGCAATCGGAATTGTAATTGTCAACTGTCGAAGCTGCGTTGGTAAAGTACCAGAACTTCAAGCGCTGATAGAAAGCACCGAAGCTGAAATCGTTATAGGTACAGAAAGCTGGCTTAAGCCAGAGATAAATTCTGCCAAAATTTTTACAAAGGTACAGACGGTGCTTAGAAAGGATAGATTGCATGCAACCGGTGGTGGAGTGTTCGTCGCTGTTAGTAGTAGTTTATCCTGTAGTGAAGTAGAAGTGGATAGTTCCTGTGAATTATTATGGGTGGAGGCTACACTCAACAACCGAGCTAGGTTAATAATTGACTCCTTTTACCGACTTCCCGACTCAGCAGCATTAGTGGCAGAACAACTGAGAGAAAATTTGGAATACATTTCACATAAATTTTCTCAGCATGTTATAGTCTTAGGTGGAGATTTCAATTTACCAGATATAGACTGGGACACTCAGATGTTTAGGACGGGTGGTAGGGACAGAGCATCGAGTGACATTATACTGAGTGCACTATCCGAAAATTACCTCGAGCAATTAAACAGAGAACCGACTCGTGGAGATAACATCTTGGACCTACTGATAACAAACAGACCCGAACTTTTCGACTCTTTAAGTGCAGAACAGGGAATCAGTGATCATAAGGCCGTTGCAGCATCCCTGAATATGGAAGTTAATAGGAATATAAAAAAAGGGAGGAAGGTTTATCTGTTTAGCAAGAGTAATAGAAGGCAGATTTCAGACTACCTAACAGATCAAAACAAAAATTTCTGTTCCGACACTGACAATGTTGAGTGTTTATGGAAAAAGTTCAAGGCAATCGTAAAATGCGTTTTAGACAGGTACGTGCCGAGTAAAACTGTGAGGGGCGGGAAAAACCCACCGTGGTACAACAACAAAGTTAGGAAACTACTGCGAAAGCAAAGAGAGCTTCACTCCAAGTTTAAACGCAGCCAAAACCTCTCAGACAAACAGAAGCTAAACGATGTCAAAGTTAGCGTAAGGAGGGCTATGCGTGAAGCGTTCAGTGAATTCGAAAGTAAAATTCTATGTACCGACTTGACAGAAAATCCTAGGAAGTTCTGGTCTTACGTTAAATCAGTAAGTGGCTCGAAACAGCATATCCAGACACTCCGGGATGATGATGGCATTGAAACAGGGGATGACACGTATAAAGCTGAAATACTAAACACCTTTTTCCAAAGCTGTTTCACAGAGGCAGACCGCACTGCAATTCCTTCTCTAAATCCTCGCACAAACGAAAAAATGGCTGACATCGAAATAAGTGTCCAAGGAATAGAAAAGCAACTGGAATCACTCAATAGAGGAAAGTCCACTGGACCTGACGGGATACCAATTCGATTCTACACAGAGTACGCGAAAGAACTTGCCCCCCTTCTAACAGCCGTGTACCGCAAGTCTCTAGAGGAACGGAGGGTTCCAAATGATTGGAAAAGAGCACAGGTAGTCCCAGTCTTCAAGAAGGGTCGTCGAGCAGTTGCGCAAAACTATAGACCTATATCTCTGACGTCGATCTGTTGTAGAATTTTAGGACATGTTTTTTGCTCGAGTATCATGTCGTTTCTGGAAACCCAGAATCTACTATGTAGGAATCAACATGGATTCCGGAAACACCGATCGTGTGAGACCCAACTCGCTTTATTTGTTCATGAGACCCAGAAAATATTAGATACAGGCTCCCAGGTAGATGCTATTTTTCTTGACTTCCGGAAGGCGTTCGATACAGTTCCGCACTGTCGCCTGATAAACAAAGTAAGAGCCTACGGAATATCAGACCAGCTGTGTGGCTGGATTGAAGAGTTTTTAGCAAACAGAACACAGCATGTTGTTATCAATGGAGAGACGTCTACAGACGTTAAAGTAACCTCTGGCGTGCCACAGGGGAATGTTATGGGACCATTGCTTTTCACAATATATATAAATGACCTAGTAGATAGTGTCGGAAGTTCCATGCGGCTTTTCGCGGATGATGCTGTAGTATACAGAGAAGTTGCAGCATTAGAAAATTGTAGTGAAATGCAGGAAGATCTGCAGCGGATAGGCACTTGGTGCAGGGAGTGGCAACTGTCCCTTAACATAGACAAATGTAATTTATTGCGAATACATAGAAAGAAGGATCCTTTATTGTATGATTATATGATAGCGGAACAAACACTGGTAGCAGTTACTTCTGTAAAATATCTGGGAGTATGCGTGCGGAACGATTTGAAGTGGAATGATCATATAAAATTAATTGTTGGTAAGGCGGGTACCAGACTGAGATTCATTGGGAGAGTGCTTAGAAAATGTAGTCCATCAACAAAGGAGGTGGCTTACAAAACTCTCGTTCGACCTATACTTGAGTATTGCTCTTCAGTGTGGGATCCGTACCAGATCGGTTTGACGGAGGAGATAGAGAAGATCCAAAGAAGAGCGGCGCATTTCGTCACAGGGTTATTTGGTAACCGTGATAGCGTTACGGAGATGTTTAATAAACTCAAGTGGCAGACTCTGCAAGAGAGGCGCTCTGCATCGCGGTGTAGATTGCTCGCCAGGTTTCGAGAGGGTGCGGTTCTGGATGAGGTATCGAATATATTGCTTCCCCCTACTTATACCTCCCGAGGAGATCACGAATGTAAAATTAGAGAGATTAGAACGCGCGCGGAGGCTTTCAGACAGTCGTTCTTCCCGCGAACCATACGCGACTGGAACAGGAAAGGGAGGTAATGACAGTGGCACATAAAATGGCCTCCGCCACACACCTTTGGGTGGCTTGCGGAGTATAAATGTAGATGTAGAATGTAGATGTAGAAAGCACGTCTTAGTGATATATTTAACTGGAAAGAAAATGACTTTCAGCCAGTTAATCACG
Organism: Schistocerca serialis cubense; assembly: GCF_023864345.2. Lineage (NCBI taxonomy): Eukaryota > Metazoa > Arthropoda > Insecta > Orthoptera > Acrididae > Schistocerca > Schistocerca serialis. The sequence goes on from NC_064640.1 coordinate 10,704,157, forward strand.
CATTTGATGATACACTGTTGGGACATGTGTGTCAAATAGGGAATAAGTCAAATATTCTGTCATTGGCGCCAAGAATCTCCATTGGTGGAATGGTACTGCGTCGGCAATAGAGTGGAATTTTCCGCCGGTTTTCGAGTTGCTGATTGAAACGTTTAACCACAACCACTGTCGTGGGGGCGGGAATGTTCTGTGTTCGGCTTGTACGGGTGCTCTTGAGAGAGTCGGCTCTCGCCTTTCGGTCGGAGTAGGTTACAAGACTGCGCTCTCGCTGCTCTGGACAGCCTGCCTTCCGTTGGCTGTCTAATATACTTTCATTTAATTGTAACTGTTTGACGAAGTTGCTGAAGTTTCGACTTCAACGTAACTTTCCGAGTACAGTTGGCAATTGAGCGTTCTGCATACAAGCAGCCTATGTTCTCCGTCTTGAGCAGTTTTGGCTAAAGTTGACTGCACCAGAGTTACTGTGTGACTTCTCTTGTTAAAATCACTCACTGTACCGTCAGTGATTGTGTAGCGAGCCTTCTTCGTCTCCCTGAGAGGCGTATTTGTGTTGCTAGGAAGTCTTTAGTCTGGAACAACCAGACAAGGAGAACTTGTTTCACGACATTATCATCACCACGACAGGACGTCGAAACAACCAGCCATCACCTCCGGTATGTCAGATCATGTCCTTGCAGTTAAGAAGACAGCTTGGTAACGTATGTCTGCAGCACCGGCAAAGCAGGCAATTTTGCTAGCTGATAATCAGAGCTCAGCAGAGCGCACCTGTCCGTCTTTTTCTAACTTTGTTCTGTCTTGGGTGTTCATTGTCTGAGTTATCACTACTGTAGCAGCAATTAATGTTGGGTTGGCTGGGTGTTTCTCTTAAGATTTGAGCTGCAAGGAATTGGCTCCACATACCACTTGGTCATAAATGTCACAATCTAGTTTATGGACAACTGCACCTTCACAGCATTTATTTGAGTATCCAATATGAGGTATTGTAAATGTTTCATGTGTTTTGTTTATTATTTTGAGTTTAGTCATAATAAATCAAATTGTTATTTTGGACAGAACTTCATGCTGTTAATCGGTAGAGCAACCCTTTCATATGTCACTACCTTAATTAAACTTTTCTTTATCTAATTAATTTCTATCCAATTAAATTATTGCAGGTGCCAAACTCTTTTCCACTCCACTTGCAGGGGCGATTACAGTCAGTTCGCGTTTCTTCTTAATCCATGTGCAACAGCAAAAGTCGGAGTTAGAATGGGGGGGGGGGGGGGGGCCTTAGAGCATCATTTCCATATGAAGATTCTAGAAGAATTTAGCGTTAAATACAGTGCTAGCCCCGGCACCTCGCATAAAATGGCGACCCTTAGCCTTGGATCTTTCCTGTGAATCACTGATAAGCAAACAGTATTTTTAGTAGGGACATTCAAATTTTTTTCTCTACTTTTATTTAATGATTAATACCCAAGTTCTTTTTCTTGTAGTCCCGCGATTAGTTTTTAAGTAGCGGCGCATGATTATAGTTTTTATTTTCAGCGTATATATTTTTTTGTTTGTTCATTGTTTTATGTGTTTCTTTGATGTGGTGTCCGTACCACATCACACTTTGTTGGGTTTGTGTGCGGTTTCTGTGCCACAACAAATCGTGCATGTAATTACAGCGTTGGAACGGCATTGTTAAAATTTTATGTCTATGTGGAAAAATATATGGAGTAGATTATTTTTATTGTGCATTTTAGATAAATTTGTTTTTCATGAATGATCACGACAAGTAAGGCACGACTATTATCGAGCAAAGCTAAAAGAAAAGAGGATAGCATAATGTATAAGGGGCAGTTTACTGACGGGGATAGGTTCGGAGATGAGATGGTCACATTTTTAGCAGGACAGGACGACAGGGTCATTGATGAGGAAGGTGATTTGGACGCGATCTCAGAGCAGCGTTGCGGCCGTGATTATGATAGTGAAGTAGAGGATGAAACAGAGACAGGCACACACGTCGAGACGGCAGCAGAAGTTTATAATCAAACGAACGAGAGCAGACAGGGGCCAGCTCGGTCACGTCAGAGCTCTAGTGCCCAGGTGTCCAGAGTTACATCGCCCATGTGTGACAAGGATAAAAAAGATGACATTAACGAAATACTAAGCTTCCTACGATCAATGAAAGAAGAAGCTGATGAACAACGTAAGAAGGAGAAGGAAGAAGATGAGAAACAGCGTGAGGAGGAGAAGGAAGAAGATGAGAAACAGCGTAAGGAGGAGAAGGAAGAAGCTGACGAACGGCGTAAGAAGGACACTGAGGCAATAATTTCGCATGTAGCGGAAATTCGTGTGGAATTATTAACAATAAAGAAAGAATGTGGAGAAGCAAAACAAATGTCAATGGTAACACAAAAAGTAGCAGGCCTAGCCAAAACGGCAGCAACAGGGGCAATGAAAATCGCAAAAGTAACTTCTCAACTCGCAGGGCGCTTGCGACGTGCGACACAAGCCCACTCATATTCCCTAGCGTTCTTAAAAATTCAAGGTAATATTACGGTTACGAACATCACGAAACGAATGAAAGAAGTAGAGAGTCGGATAGCAAAACTAGAGCGAAACGGGCACACGAACACTGCGCGTTCGGATACCAATGATGGAGTACACAGAATTGTGTCTCCGAGGAAAAGCCCGCCGTGCTCTAGCCCAGTGACAGAGTGCGGAACTAACAATGCACACGCAGAAACAGCGAGTAATAGCTCCAATAACTGCAGCCCACTTAGAAGAGTGAATGCTGAATGCCACTTCCACTGTGATACAGAGGTAGCACATCACAGTTATCAGCAAGATAGATCAGGACACTCAGCAGACGTGCAAGTATCGGAAACGAGTGACAACACCAGTGCGAGGATCGGACAGGATTTTGATCACAATCACTTCCTGTCGATACTAAAATTCCAAAAGTTCAGAGATAATGGAGGGTCGATACATCCCAAGAGCTGGGTGATTCAGTTTACAAACTCATTACCGTCATCATGACCAACCCTGGCAAAATTAGAATTCATGTGTGGACACATCGAAGGCCAAGCCGCGGAAAAGATGCGGGGTGTGGCAGCGACGTGTCAGACTTATCAGGAATTTGTTGATGCGTTCCTGGGGATCTAATGGTCAAAGGAAACGCAAAACAGGATTAAAGAGGAAATAATATTTTGTCCTGAACTGGAAGTGTCCGGGCAAAGGAGCGCAACCAAATTTTTTGATGATTTACTCAAGAAGAATCAATTGTTAGATAGTCCATATAGCAAGGGAGAAATCATCAAATTTTGTTTTTCCAAAGTGCCAGTTAGGTACCAACAGACACTTGTCGGGAAGTGTGGATCTGACATAGAAACATTCAAGAGTCTATTGCGTGAACTCGAAGTCGTCTTTGACAAACAAGACGCAAAGGACAGGAAGAAGGGACAGAGTAACAAATACCAACGACCAGCAAGGGAGGACGACAACAGATGGTATAATCGCACTGGTCGTTTAGCAAACCAGGGTTACAGAAATCAAGATTACGCTAACCAAGGTTTTGGAAACCAGAGACACGGAAACCAGAACGTCAGGGAACAGGGTCAATCTAGACAAGGAAGCGGGGACAACAGGAATAACGAACGGCAAAGCGACCGTAATTGGAGAGAGCGAAATCGAGGACAACAGGAGAATCAGGAGATTGAAATTACACCTGCAAATCCTAATGCACGTCAGAGGAGGGGGAGTCTGACAAGGGATTGGCGCTAGTCCGTAGGACTCCACCACATCTCTCACACAAAGAAGTTCATGGAATAATGGAATAATAGTAGTTTAAGTGGTGTACATAGTAGAATAGGCAAATATATGAACCTTTCTTCGGGGAACAGTAATCATGGCATTAATAGATTAAGATTGTTAAAGTATTAACACGCTGCGTTGTCTTGTAAAAGAATTTACTGCTGCTAGTCTTTTTTTTAGGTTTATCTTCGTGACTTCCAATGTCGATGGAGTAGGAGACACTACCATTCCATGAGCAATGTTTTTGTCCTTTCCTGTCTGGTGTCCATGTTGAGGTATAATGATGAGTGAGGAGATGTCGCACAAACGGGCGCATGCAAGAACGTGCTCCTTTCTGCGTTCTGGGATGTCGTGATACGCTCCATAGCGGCCACAACCAGTTCGTGAGACGTTCATACCAATGCATGCAGGCACGTGTCAGTGCACTGCAAGATTGTGGTATATTGCGGGAATCCGAGGATGAATATGGGCAGTATGGTTTTCACTGAGATGCGCCAGCATCGTTGTCTTGCAAGTCGGGGTGAACCTGTGAGCTCAAAAATGGCTCTGAGCACTATGGGACTTAACGTCTGAGGTCATCAGTCCCCCAGAACGTAGAACTACTTAAACCTAACTAACCTAAGGACATCACACACATCCATGCCCGAGGCAGGATTCGAACCTGTGACCGTAGCGGTCACGCGGTTCCAGTCTGTAGCGCCTAGAACCGCTCGGCCACTCCAAACCTGTGAGCGTTTGACTCCAATGGTGCCCTGGACGGTAGAAATGCGGGCATAAAGCCTACCATGCCCATGTGCTGGTTGGGGATTTAGTGTGCTGCTCGTGACTGTCACAGATGAATAACCAAGGAATTATACTTGGAGATTCATGACATACTGTGTGGCTGGCGTGCGGTGGGCGACAGAATCCTCAACAGGAACCAGTCCTGGCTTGGTCATATTACATTGCCTCCGGAAAGGTGCCCTTTGATCGCTAAAACAGCATCACATAGAAAAAGAAGTTGCAACTATAAATTTATTGTCTTGTACAGCCATGGCTAACCCAGTCTCTGGAGTTTCAGTGGGACGTAGTGAGAACCCGGAGGCCGTGTCGTACGGCGCGCACATCACTAACGTCGTCAATAGAGGCGAGCAATGAGACATCTCAGCGTAACAGGAATTATGTAAGAGTATTGTGTAAGTTAAAAAAAAAGTACCATATACTAGGATACGTTAAAATTTAGGATTTAGCAATAACTAGATCCTTAATATTGTGGGGGTTTTCTACTACTAGTAGGAATGTTTGGCGCGCGCCTGTTAGGATGCTATTTTTCAGGTCACCATACCACAGACCCCGAGATGAAGGGATGACAGGCGAGCGAACGAAGAATAGTTGCATGTTCTTTATAACTCAGTAAAACTTCAACCTGCATAATAACATAATTTATTCAAAAGACATAGAATGTAGATCGTTGGCAAATGGTAGTTAACTATTGAGCATGTCTACTGTCGCTCTATATAAGTAATAGTAATATTAGTGCGGGCCTACACATTTAGTTGTACATCCAATACATAGCATCAGTTGTCAAACACCATGTACAGTAGTGAGATCGGTCTCTATACAAATATCAGATAAATTATTTCCATGTCTATATTGGATACACCAATATTTTGTTATAATGATAGCCATAGAGTAATAACTATAATACTAAAATAAGAGTGTCTGAAATGACAGACCATCAATGTATCGTTATGTAGATTTATTATAACATAGAAGGTCATGGGAAAAAGTTGGGCATAAGATTTTTGTCAGAATTGTGCAGATGAAGGGTGTCGTGGCAATGCAGAGGCCAGCCGGAGAAAAACAAGAGGTCATCAGCTACCTGCAAGCAGGAGAGCGTCAGCGCGCCACCTGACGGGAGGGGCGCGGGAGCGTCCGGTCCTACAAGCTGAGTCACCGGGCCGTATACCTGAGGGATTAGCGGTGGACAACACTCGCCGGGCCACAAGCGAAAGTGAGGCTGGCCATTGACACTGACACGCGACCAGCACGCAACAGCCAGCTAGCTCTCCGGACGCGGCAGCCGTTTGGAGGTATTCCCTGTGGCAGACCACGTTGTCGTGACTACACGAAGAAGATCACGTACGGTGTCAGAAACTGCGCCTCATGTGCGTCAGGACAGAAAGGGATGCTATATACTCACCTATTTGAGTTTTTACAACTCACTAGCATTGGCCGATCTGAATACACGAAGCAGTATTGTGCCACAAACTCTAACAAATGAATTGTCTCATTTCTAACTTCTCCTCTCACTTAGAGATCCGTTGTAGCAATCGTCGCTCCTAGTTCGATTCTGTATGGATGACCTCACACACTTGTGGAGTCATTTCACGTGCCATCATCCCTCGTCGAACTGCAATATTGGGAAACGTAAGCCGGCCGATGTGGCCGTGCGGTTCTAGGCGCTTCAGTCTGGAACCGCGTGACCGCTACGGTCGCAGGTTCGAATCCTGCCTCGGGCATGGATGTGTGTGATGGCCTTAGGTTAGTTAGGTTTATGCAGTTCTAATTTCTAGGGGACTGATGACCACAGATGTTGAGTCCCATAGTGCTCAGAGCCATTTGAACCATTTGGGAAACGTAAAGTACTGTCCAGGGAGAGAAGAGATCTAGACTTGTGATGCATCCGAACTAGTAGGTCTCAGAGACAATTATTAATCGACGTGAGGAGAACCTATCACTATGTCTTCCTACAGTACTGCCGTGATCATATGTGTGGGTCTTGCTGCAATCTCAACAGTGTACTGCAGATGCTCCAGCACACCCTATTGCTGTGGCAATAACGTAGCAACAACACCCGACATTTAGCACTATGTGTTAATTGTGAAGAAATTGCAGGCTGCTTCTACACCGAGGAGTTGCAGAAAAGCTCAGAACCGGATGTTTTTCTCGTGGAGATAGTCATAAGACGTCGTGGAAATAAAGCACAAGTCAAATGGCTTGGTTTTCCTGCTACACAAAACAGCTGGACTGATGCCGACGATTTGCTATATAATCGGGGCGCGTGGTCCACAACCACTGCAGTAGCATAACATGCGTGCTAGGAGACGCATTAGAGGATGTGGTGGTATTCTAGACAAACTGCCAGTGGAATTGCACATCCCTGGGTATGACTGTGAAACGTTTGGCACGAGGTGATAAGGGGGTTAATCTGCTCGACAAATCGTGTATGGAACATGAAATTGCATAAGCCGCAAATAAAAATCTATCAAGTCGTCACATCGCAGATAGGATTTTAGCTGATAAGGCTAAGGCGATACGGAGAAGAAAGGTGAAACTGTACAGGAAAGGGCTTGGTCTATTCATAAAAAAAGCCCATTAGCAGTCCTACCAGATCGACCACTGACAAATACTGATCTTCTTAAGTTTGTTAAAGACAAATTAAAGATACCAATTTGCTGTTGTGTGTTTATGTGGGATACATTACCGAAGACTATGTGGGAAACTGGTGAATGCGGTATTGTCAATTTAGATGTTGCTGGAGGCCCCGGCACCCACTGGGTATCATCTGTTACGAAAATTGAGGATACCGTCTACTATTTCGACTCATTTGGTGACCTGCAACCACCTGAAGAATTACAACTATACTTCACTCACAGAAGGCGTGTGTTCTACAATTTTCGGGGCTATCAGGACATTAATACATACCTCTGCGGATGTATGCATCATGTTTCTCTTGACGTTTGCAAAGAAGAAGAACCCTGCTATATAAGGAGGAGCTTTAAACATTCCTTCATCGGTTGAGGTTGAGATGCAATGTCGTACACTTTGACGTTAAAAGATCCCTCTGCCAGGCAATTAAGTGTGAATTGCAGAGTAACCATGTAGATATAGATGTACACTGCGTGCAAATTACTTCCCGCCAATTGATTAGAGCGTTGGTGAATGCAGTATTGCATTGATTGGACTGGAAACGAACAACAGCATCTCAAATATCACTGAGACTAACAACAAACTGCATCTGTAGATTAATGGCGAAAAAGATATTGTGGAAATAGAACCGGGTGCATACGATTTCGACGATTTAAACGAAGTCTTAAACAGTCTGGAAAAGGTATTGAACTACAGGCAAACATTAGTACACTTAAATCTGAAGTAAGGACAGTAAATGTAACGTTTGACCTTAACCAGAAAGGTTCAATAGGGCGTCTGCCGGGTTTCACAAAAGGAAGAAGCATCCAAGTAAATCTTACAAGTCAGATCAGACTCTGCACATACTTACCGCCAGCACAATCCGAGTCGAGTGTAACATTGCAACGAACTCCTATCGCAACGATAGTCTTTCACACTGTTCACGGATTCTTCCCCTCAGTTGCAACGGGGTATCAGATTGTTGACACCACTGCCAATGCAAAATACACTCCTGGAAATGGAAAAAAAAACACATTGACACCGGTGTGTCAGACCCACCATACTTGCTCCGGACACTGCGAGAGGGCTGTACAAGCAATGATCACACGCACGGCACAGCGGACACACCAGGAACCGCGGTGTTGGCCGTCGAATGGCGCTAGCCGCGCAGCATTTGTGCACCGCCGCCGTCAGTGTCAGCCAGTTTGCCGTGGCATACGGAGCTCCATCGCAGTCTTTAACACTGGTAGCATGCCGCGACAGCGTGGACGTGAACCGTATGTGCAGTTGACGGACTTTGAGCCGCCGAATTGCTCAACACGTGGGGCTTGAGGTCTCCACAGTACATCGATGTTGTCGCCAGTGGTCGGCGGAAGGTGCACGTGCCCGTCGACCTGGGACCGGACCGCAACGACGCACGGATGCACGCCAAGACCGTAGGATCCTACGCAGTGCCGTAGGGGACCGCACCGCCACTTCCCAGCAAATTAGGGACACTGTTGCTCCTGGGGTATCGGCGAGGACCATTCGCAACCGTCTCCATGAAGCTGGGCTACGGTCCCGCACACCGTTAGGCCGTCTTCCGCTCACGCCCCAACATCGTGCAGCCCGCCTCCAGTGGTGCCGCGACAGGCGTGAATGGAGGGACGAATGGAGACGTGTCGTCTTCAGCGATGAGAGTCGCTTCTGCCTTGGTGCCAATGATGGTCGTATGCGTGTTTGGCGCCGTGAAGGTGAGCGCCACAATCAGGACTGCATACGACCGAGGCACACAGGGCCAACACCCGGCATCATGGTGTGGGGAGCGATCTCCTACACTGGCCGTACACCACTGGTGATCGTCGAGGGGACACTGAATATTGCACGGTACATCCAAACCGTCATCGAACCCATCGTTCTACCATTCCTAGACCGGCAAGGGAACTTGCTGTTCCAAAAGGACAATGCACGTCCGCATGTATCCCGTGCCACCCAACGTGCTCTAGAAGGTGTACGTCGACTACCCTGGCCAGCAAGATCTCCGGATCTGTCCAGCATTGAGCATGTTTGGGACTGGATGAAGCGTCGTCTCACGCGGTCTGCACGTCCAGCACGAACGCTGGTCCAACTGAGGCGCCAGGTGGAAATGGCATGGCAAGCCGTTCCACAGGACTACATCCAGCATCTCTACGATCGTCTCCATGGGAGAATAGCAGCCTGCATTGCTGCGAAAGGTGGATATACACTGTACTAGTGCCGACATTGTGCATGCCTGTGTCTATGTGCCTGTGGTTCTGTCAGTGTGATCATGTGATGTATCTGACCCCAGGAATGTGTCAATAAAGTTTCCCCTTCCTGGGACAATGAATTCACGGTGTTCTTATTTCAGTTTCCAGGAGTGTACATTCCAGTGACAGCTCAGACATTGGACTATTGGGAGCTGCGTATTGTGGATCAAAATAATCAACTTGTTGACTTTCATGGTGAGGAAATCATTGTACGATTACATCTAAGGCAGGATGGACGTCATTCAGCACCAAGACGCACTCACTCTCCCATGCAAGTGTTTCATATATCTAGAGGACTCATTCAAGAAAACCGACGGCAGCGATACAGTGAGATCCAAGCTTACTCGTAACGCTTTAGCATTCCTGTTACAAGAGATACGCTATGAACTCAATGGGTCTGAGATTCACCGTACACGCAATGTCAGCATAACATCGACCCTTAAAACATACGTCTCGGCATCACCAGCAGATTTGCGTAGTTTAGAAAATGCGGGGTGGTACACAGATGATCCAGAGGATAGAACAGTTGCAGAGTACAAGCGATTTACTGCATGCATACCTCTAAAAATGCTTATGGGATACTTTGAGAACATGAGACAGATTATTATGAACTCTAAACAGGAACTCATTCTGGTACGGAGTGCGATGGGCAATAACTCGTACATTCTAGGAGCTCAAGAGGAGAATATGATACAATAAGCAAGAGAATATGGAAAATGCCTCACATCAGTTTATCAGACAAGGAGCATTCGAAGCTTTAAAAGTCCTGAATTTCGGTACATTTCTGTCACTGACATTTCGCTCACGGGAGGTTCTCGAGTATCCAGTATTACCGACTGCGAGCAGACAAACATGGACTATTAAAACCTCCTCACAGCTAGAGACACATAGCTTCAATTCATCATATTTGCGTTTCAGACTCATATAAGAGGTTATATAGCAAATGATTCCACTGTTGTCGACAACTGAAGGTTAAGTAATGCCGAAGTCTACCTCAATTCAGAATTCAACACATATGACAATTCACAACTGCAGTGGAATCAAAATGTATACAGACTAGTGTATGACATGTATGCAAGGTTTCGTGCTTCTTACTATGAAATTGCCAAAGGACAGGAAGGAGGGTATCTACTCAGTCCGCATAAGTTCAAGAAGCTTTCACTGATCATCATAATAGACTGCTCAAACCAGAACGAGGTAATTAAATCTGGACCTTGTAATGTTGATGCGTTAAGTTGTTCTGAAAGCGGTGCTGGTATTCAAGACAATAAAAGCGGGTTAAAAGCAGTGAGCTATCTCGGGAAGTTAACCTTGCATTACTGAGCAATTGTTTTACCAGGTATCCAGTCTAGCTTACCAAATTCCCAACCAGACTAACATTAATTATTTAGGATTGTGAAATTGTGAGTTTGTAATCTTACGGAACACATCAAATATGGAGCCAAGATTGGGAGACTGCATACAACACTGCATTCATAAAATAACACACGAAGAACGTTGAAACAAATGCAAGAGGAAATTAACCACAACCAACCGATTCCATTTTCACCCAAAGAAGTTACGTTCGTAGCGCAATCCTGTCCATCATGAAATTACCACACACTGGTATACTAAATTCATACTAACTCTCTGTGAAATCTTCCCGAAAAGAATAGCTGAGGGTTACTTTGATGATTACACCACATGCTACACGTGGTCAACTTGCTTTACACAAAGTGTGTAACTCCACAATAATTTTGATAATTAAAATAAAATTACATCGAAACCCAATTTACAAAAGAAAAACCTCGAACTGGTTACTATCGTCTTACTATTAACCTGATGGGTCAAAAAATTGTATAAGCACGTGGTGCTGGTCTCACAAAGTACACCCCACGTGGGTTGAACGTAAAGAAAAGTTGCTATATTGAAAAATATTGTCAATAGGAGACGTTATAATCTCACGCACATTCACATTTAAAATGATGACCTTAGTTAGAGTTACGGATCATCAACTCGTGGTTCCACTTTACTCACAAAGTAGTGACAAAGCAACTACTGGAAGATATTCTGAACTTCACACTCGAATTACACTGCGTTGCAATATAAGATAACATAAGATATTTTAGATCTAAACCCGAAATAAAGGTGATTAAATTTTCAGTTAGGCTGAACTTAAGAAACCCATTGTCCTATGGACTTAGCAGAGATGCGCTTAGCCGGATATCTTACCACTTCAGACGCTCGCTGTGGACAGACTGCCGTGGGCCCCTACCGAGAGTGCTTCATAGATACAAACGGGAGTGACCAGAGAGGCAGCTTCCTATGCCAACATGACAAGGGACGGACAGGACCATACTAAGAATAGAAACCTCTTTGCTTTTAGAAAGTGTAGCTACCTGTTCCGACATTGGACCTACTGTTCTCTAGCAGACAGGCTTGTCTGCTACCGTCAAGCATCCAACTAGAAATACATTTGCTCATTCATCCTTTCACACAGAAGGGAAGGGGGATGACAGCATCTTATCATATACAGTATATAAAAGAAAGCTGATGTAGGTCCGTATGAGACTGTGTGACATGAATTACATATAAACTGTGTTTTAAAGTGTAGTGGTGTGACAGAGCGTTCTTGATTATGTGTAAAAGTAGCGCGTTCCACTGCTCAGTCTCCTCCCAGATAGAGTCAGAAACACCACAGTAAATTTAGAAGTGGAATGTATGCCGTAAATAACAGTTTTAAGAAATTAACATGAAAGGAATCCAACAGAGACCTTTCAAAACCCCAACGCTCCGTGAAAAGACTGTGCAGGGAATTTTCTGGCCATTCTAGGATGTTCCCAAGCAGGCTTCTCACACCCAACTTAAACCAAAAATGTAAAGAAAAGGCAGAAGGTCACCAGCTACTTGTCAAAACACAATAATTTCAACACATCTTTAGACTCTACCAATTTCAAAGAGAAAAAAAAATCTGTGACACCTATTTAAAAGATAGTGTGGACCTAATTCGGTCAGCAAGTAAAAGCAGTGATCCCTGTGTCATTAATATGAAAACAATTTCTGATTGTTACCCTTATGGAGTTCGCCAGTATTTGTTCATTGCAAGAGGCAACTGATCACAGGAAAATTTATGACTGTTTATTAATAAGTAAAATTTATGAAAATAGCGAAGGTGCCACACCAATTAAAAAAACATGAAAATAACATCAGTATTATAAAGCAGAACATTACAATGCACAATCCGCCAGAAAAAAAATGGTAATAACAGAAAAAAAAATGTTTTACAAATTGGTTATCACAAAAAAATTCTATATCTTATAAATCCAATAATTTGTAGAATTAAAATAACTTTGTGGCACTAATTTAATCACTCTACTATATTTCAGTTAGTTACCAAACAATGATCACTGTATTGTTATACTGAAACTACAATTAATTATGTGATTCTTACCCTTACGGGGTTCCTCACTATAAATATGCCCCATGCAAAGACTAATCTATCACAGTCCAATGAGAATGAATAGCTATCTGACTGATAAACGAAGAAATGCCACAGGAACGAATTTAGGAAACAAGATATCACAAATCTAATACATCACACAAAAACAAACATTGATAAATAAAACAGCTCTGAAAGTACAATAGTCAACGTCTAAAAAAAAACATCTGCAAAATACAAGAGTCAATGTCTAAAACAACAATAAATAGAACACCTGCAAAGTACAAGAGACAGTCTAATAAAAAAAACACCAATAAATCGAACCCCTGCAAAACACACGAGTCAAAGTTTCTCTGAAAGAAACAAACGTATATGCATTGGATTAAGAACCGTATAATCACTGTTCACTGGCACACTCAGTAGTTCCACTGTTCCGAGGCACAACATAATGGGTTGGGGGGGGGGGGGGGGGGACGCCGCTCGTCGCCGCAGCTGTCAGTAGCGATTTTTGTTCATCTGTTGCGTGCAATCCCGCCGTCTCTGCCCTCTCATGAAGTTTCTCTTAGTGGCCCGTGTCACGTACATCTCGATTTGGTTCCATGTTTGTGTTGTCAAATTCGTGCAGTATCCTCGTTTGACACGCCAGGTTGATATTCCTGGGCAAGGATGACACTTAATGGCTCTTCTTTGTGCCACCCTTAGCGACCAGAGAACATCGAACCATGATCTACTGTAGCTTGACAGTGGGCATCCGCCAGGAAATGTTGATAGGCGTCGTTGAAGTCTGCCAGTTTCTCTGGACAGTACGTGTCAAAAGGCTCCACGCCCCTTTATCCCCTGTCTTCTGTCGTTTTACCGCGGCCATCTTGTCACGGTCGCGTGCGTGTGGTCCGTTGCCAGCAGATGGATTTCCGCGCGGTGGACCGCTCGGCCATCTCAGGTCTTCGCCTCCACGAAGGGTCGCACTGGTGCGGTCGGCCATTATCTCTGGGTGCAAGGGAAAGTGTTGACCGCGCTCCCGAAGTGGCCCGGTTGACAGTGTGTCCTGCTGGGAAACCCGCACTGTTTACAACTAGTCCTCCTCCTCGCTGCTCCCGCTGTCTCGTAAGAGTTTAGCCGGTTCGCTTTCACATTCTCAACTGCATTCACAGAAAGTATTCATCATAGTTATGTGATTACAAAATGTCATACATAGTACCCCTTAGTATTGTCTTTCACAATTTTTAAGAACAAAAGTGAGACTTAATTTTTTTAAATAAAAAAATTACATGAATCGACAATATAAAAATAAAAGTTAAACGACTTGACAATATAAAAAATAAAAGTGAAATGACTTGACAGTATAAAAATAAAAGTTAAATGAACTGACAATAATGGTCGCAGGTTCGAATCCTGCCTCGGGCATGGATGTTTGTGATGTCCTTAGGTTAGTTAGGTTTAATTAGTTCTAAGTTCTAGGCGACTGATGACCTCAGAAGTTAAGTCGCATAGTGCTCAGAGCCATTTGAACCATTTGAACTGACAATATAATATCTAAATCCACATAACTAATGTTGTATGCTTTAAATTTAAAAAATTCATTTTCGTTTCAATAAATCAAACGCTACTTATTAATTCACTAAAACGAATAGTATTATGCCTTGTGCAAGTATGGGTCAGGACAGCACTGGGTTCACATGTTTTTTACACACACACATGCACACCTGTTGTCTATTCTACAAACTAACTACCCATAAACATGAATTACTCAAAATTCTACTTCAATCCACTACTAGTTAATCCAACAAGCTACTTCAATGCTACTTCAACACAGTGTTTATACCACTACAACATTGTTCTAATTCGTCCTCTTCTTGACGCTCGCGGCATATGTCTTGTCACATGATAAATATGGAGAAACTTTCGTTAAACACACATAGTAAAAAGAACAATGGTTATTTACACGCCAAAAGATTTATACCAGTTGACACACCTGATAAGAGATTCGCAATTATACATTTATCATACTCATATGTTTATACATAAAACAGTAAGACAATTTATCTAAAATTACGTTATCACAAGAATTAATCACACAGATGACTCTGAGAAGAGTAAAAATATTTTGATCATACAGGTTATACTACATTTTCTTACTCATTTTGCTCCAATTTCGTTCCTTCTTTAAGTTACCTTTCACTTCCAAATCAGTTATTTCGCCTGTGGTGGTTATTCTGGATTCATTTCTCATGAATGGCAAAATTGTGGTCTCCTCTATTCTGTAAAACAGTTTCATCTTAACATCCTATTGAACTTACAACTGACACAAAAGATCCGAATCCTCCTGTAGTTTAAATGACAAATGTTTTGCTTCATCCTTATTACATTAAACCAAGCTTTCCTTCGGTCCCATAATCTAAATTATTTAATCTTCCTCTACCTTCAAGAGGGAAACTTCTTCAGTTCAACTCATATAGGCTGCAGTGCATCCCGCACCAGCGAAAACAGTAAGCTGTAATGCTAACAGCATCAGCAAAACACATAAACGTCACTTTTCTAGGACAAGTATTAACGCAGAATTATTTTTCGGGCTCTGGCTCAACATCAATCAAGACTACAAAATAGATCCATATTTCTCTTCCATTCTCCATTTACTGAAAAACTGCTCGTCATTTGACTACCACAATAATATTTCAGGGTCACGTAAATTACACAAACCACAATTCTTCTTTCACCTTGAAGGGAATTAATCCACTTACGAAATCCACAGATAGCACTTTACGTACTCAGCTGTACAGAACAAGAAAGACACATAACATCAATATTAACATATCATCGCGTACTGGGAAGCCATTGGTTAAACAATCGTATTATTGCATCCTGTTTTCAAAATTCTAAACTCACTCATTCCTTTCTCAGAGTTCTCCTATCTTAAAATATTCATACGGCACGCATACTATAGTAAGAGATCCTCATTTATACTGACAGATATAGAATAGTAATAGATAGATAGTAGCACTGAAAGCAGAAAATCGGAAACAAGGCTACTAACAGCTGGGGATCTGGGTTTGCCAGACCCATAATATCCACAGATCGGATATTCCCCTGAGTTTTGCTTTAATTCAACACAGATCTTGCTTCTCTCAGAAGCGATTCTTTTCAATTTACACAAAAAACCCATAAACAGGATTTCACTAGGAAACCTTTTATCTTCACATTTGAACCAACCTAAATCCTAATTGCACAAGGAAAGGAAAAAAAACTACAAACATCACTTCAAACAATCACATAGAAACATCTTTATCATTATTTTTACCAACATATTATTCAAAATGTATATGTCACAAATGTAAACTAATCGATTCTTTCTCTTCACCGTCCTCTCTACTCCTCACTGTCCTTTCTACTCAATGTATGGTTTTACGTTTGACACATGGTGTAGCCCTTTTGATTTCTTCGATCGAAGAGTTTCAACTTCTATTGTGTTTTCATGGGGAATCTTCCTTATCCGATACGGGCCGCTAAAGAGATTAAAAAATTTCTTGCAGGCACCTGACCGTTTGATAGACAGCTTGTGCGATCTGATAAGAACTTTTTGTCCTACGTGAAACACTGTTTTTCTCACGTTTTTCTTATACGCCTTGACTCTGGCTTCTGCTGCACGCTTGACGTTGCGTAAAGCTAAGTCAACAACTGCGTTCCGGCGTAGTCTCGGCTCTATTGGCCAAGGAACCACCTCATTCATTTTGCTCGGGGGCTCCTTGTTTTTTAGCACAGTGATTGGCGGAAGCTTTGTTGACGTATTAGGCAACTCATTAATTATGTTCTGAAATCCTTTTAGGTGTATATCCCACGATCGGTGGTCACGACTGCAGTATAACCCACATAATTTCATAATTCACGCATAATACGCTCACTGGGGTTCGAGCTATATGTTTAATTCTTCTCCTTCGAAGCATCCGCTGCCAGTATTGTGATCTAAATTGTGGTCCATTATCCGAGATAACCCTTTTCACACTCCCAACTTCATGCAGAAACTGCTTTGCAAATGCAGTTGCCACTGCCCTTCCTGTGGCTCGCTTCAACGGAGTCAGACACACAAACTTGGAGGTTAGCTCCACCGCTACGAAAACATATGCAAAACCTGCCTTAGATCGTATTAGTGGCCCAAATAGATCCACGGCCGCGAGGTCACAAAGTTTGCTTGGTATTATCGGGTGCAATGATGTAGCATACGTCACTGTGGCCGCCTTTGCGCGCTGACAAGGTCCGCACACTCTAAGCACACAACGAATACGCCGTAGCATGTTATTAAAATAGCATGTCTGCTTCAGTTTTTCACAACATTTCTGTGCTCCGAAGTGCCCATAACTTAAATGTATGTACCATAAGAGTGATTTCAGGTGTGCCGCAGGGGAGTGTCGTAGGACCGTTGCTATTCACAATATACATAAATGACCTTGTGGATGACATCTGAAGTTCACTGAGGCTTTTTGCGGATGATGCTGTAGTATATTGAGAGGTTGTAACGAGGGAAAATTGTACTGAAATGCAGGAGGATCTGCAACGAATTGACACATGATGCAGGGAATGACAATTGAATCTCCATGTAAACAAGTGTAATGTGCTGCGAATACATAGAAAGAAAGATCCTTTATCATTTAGCTACAATATAGCAGGTCAGCAATTGGAAGCAGTTAATTCCATAAATTATCTGGGAGTAGGCATTAGGAGTGATTTAAAATGGAATGATCATATAAAGTTGATTGTCAGTAAAGCAGATGCCAGACTGAGATTCATTGGAAGAATCCTAAGGAAATTCAGTCCAAAAACAAAGGAAGTAGGTTACAGTGCACTTGTTCACCCACTGCTTGAATACTGCTCACTGGTGTGGGATCCGTACCAGATGGGGTTGATAGAAGAGATAGAGAAGATCCAACGGAGAGCAGCGCGCTTCGTTACAGGATCATTTAGTAATCGCGAAAGCGTTACGGAGATGATAGATAAACTCCAATGGAACACTCTGCAGGAGAGACGCTCAGTAGCTCGGTACGGGCTTTTGTTGAGGTTTCGAGAACATACCTTCACCGAGGAGTCAAGCAGTATATTGCTCCCTCCTACGTATACCTCGCGAAGAGACCAGGAGGATAAAATCAGAGAGATTAGAGCCCACACAGAGGCATACCGACAATCCTTCTTTCCACGAACAATACGAGACTGGAATAGTAGGGACAACGGATAGAGGTACTCAAAGTACCCTCCGCGGAGTATGGATGTAGATGTAGATATGATTTTGTTTACGGGTTCCTCCGGAATCACCAACACCCATCTGGAGTCGTCCGGGGCTCGTTTCTTGAATAGTATTCTGTTGCGCACTAAGTAGTACTGGCGTGTTCCTACATTCTCCTTGTCCTCCCACTTCTTCTTTATATCTTTCAATACTGCGTCCTTATTCAGTTCGTCCGCTATGCTCCCTAAAGAGGTGGTAACAAAGTTCTCGAACGCAACACTCTGTGAGTATAGGATGCTAAAATCATTTTCACCGCGTTCCCCTTCTTCTGCGTGAACCAAACCTATAGGAATGCGCGATAAAGCGTCAGCAATTACATTTTTCTGTCCCGGAATGTATTCTACAGTGAAATTATATTCCTGCAGGTATAGCGCCCAGCGTCCTAGTCTCCCATGCGTGATTTTTGTGCTCATAAGAAATTGGAGTGCACGATGGTCAGTGTATACCCTGATGGTCCTCCCAAATAAGAAATACCTAAATTTTGAGAATGCCCAAACTATCGCGCGTGCTTCGAGTTCTGTCACTGAATAATTTTTTTCACATCGAGAGAGCACCCTGCTCCCAAACGAGATTGTTTTCCAAGTTGTAATATCCTCATTTCCTTCCGTTTGAAACAGTACCGCACCTAATCCTGACAAGGAACTGTCCGTCATTAAACAGAATTCTTGTGTTAGGTCGGGATGCACGAGGACGGGTGCCTCTACCAATGCCTTTTTCAATTTATAAAATTCATCCTGTGCCTCTTGATCCCAGACCCACAAAGCGTTCTTCCCTGTTAGTCCACATAGACGGGGTGTACCAAGTACGCTAAAATTTATAAATCGCTTATAAAAATTACACAGGCCTAAGAATGCTCGCAGCTGCTTTTTATTTGTCGGCATTGCACACTCCGCTATCGCCGCAATTTTCTCCGGGTCAGGTTGTATTCCATTTACTGAGACAATATGGCCTAAGAAGGTTCTGTCGTCCGAACTGTGACTTATCTAAGCTGACTGTTACACCTGCCTTCTCAAAAACATCCAGTAGTCTATTCACACCGTCATTATGATCCTCCCACGACTTTTCCGCAATTAATATGTCATCCACGTAAATTGTCACTCGCTGTTACAATTCATCAGGCAAAATGCTATTTAATCCCCTTATAAAAGCAGCTGATGAGACGTTTAGTCCGAACGGGAGACGCCGGAATTGGAAACAATTTCCATAACACAGGAACGCTGTATAGGATCTGCAAGATGGGTGTAGCACAATTTGCCAAAAACTCGAACGGAGGTCGACAGATGATAGTACCTTTACCCCGTGGAAACATTGTAAGAGTTCCTCGAGGCTCTCAGGCCTGTCCGTTTCCGGCATAATAATTGTGTTTATCTGTCTCGAGTCTAGTACCAAACGAACCGAGTTGTCGTGTTTTGGTACGACAAGCAAGGGTGAGTTGTAAGAGCTTACTGCTCGCTCAATTATTCCTTGTTCTAACATCTTGTTTATTTCCTTCTCCACCTGGGCTTTATACGCCACGGGAATAGGGTATGGTCTAACAGAAAAACTTCTGATGGTCACGTACTCTGAATTGGTAAGTAAAACCCTTAATCGCCCCTGGAGTGTCAGAAAATACCCATTCATGATTCCTAATTAGGCAATACAATTTCTACTTTTCCCTGTCCGAAGTTCTGACACCTGCGATGCTCTTTCTCAGTGCATCAGCAAAAACATCTTTCCCTTGCTCACCAGACATAGAGCACGACTCACTTACATAGTTCACGAGTAGCTCCAGTCTGGGTTGCGACTCGGTTTGAGCTTGAAATTTTAGGCAACTAATTTCTGACTCGGCACGTAATATGCATTCATCAAATACTAAATTAATTGGCTGATCCCCAACTTGAACTGTCATTACTCCTCCACCCCTGTCAATTACTGCACGGTGGGCATTCATGAAGTCATTTCCTAAAATCATTGCCACATTCAGCATTGGGAGCACAAAGAAGTTGTACTCAAACTCTCTTCCCTGGCAGGTAAAACTAAGCCGGGTCTGCCTTCGGATTTCTACGCTCTTGCCGTAGATTGCGCCCTTCACCTTTATTCCTCGCACTTGAAAAACGGGCCAAGTCCCAGTCCCTTCGCATTTTTGAAATGCTGCCTCGCTCGCTATCGAGAAAGGGCTTCCAGTGTCAATGACACACTTAAAACATATTTCGTTCACTGCAACTGTCACGACTGGATTTATTCCCGAAATTTTAGCACTCGTAGTTTCTTGCAACAAATCCTCTCTAATAACTTCCCTCTCTATATACCCTATGTACTCATTTGCCATGTCGCTCATTTGTTCCGATTGGGCGCCCTCTGCGCTGATCGCTTGTCATTGCCGGTTTTGTTCATTTCCATTTGCTGGATTATGTCTAGGGTTAGCCGGCCGAATTTCATGTGGTGCTCCGCCTACAGTCCTATTCCCACCATGTTCACGGTAGTATCGATTCTGGTTGCCGTAACTGTTGCGTTCACGATCTTGTCCACGTCCTCGATCATTCCCGTTGTTCTACCTGTGTTCGCGACTGTTACCCCAGTTTCTATACGGCCGGTCCCGATTGTTGTTCCGTTCGCGTCGCGACGACCAGTCACGCCGTTGATTAGTACTACGGCCACGACTGCGGTCGCGCTGCTGTGCCCCGTAATAACTTTGTGACTGATTAGGCGGGACTTCTCCTGTATTATATTCCAGCTCTTGGAGAAGTGTCTTAAACGTTTCCACGTCCTCTTTGCATCGTTCCGCAAGAATGACGTGGCGCAAGTTCATCGGCAATTTGGTGATGCATATCCTAATTAGTTCCACAGGTCCGTATGGATCGTATAGAAATTGATTCGCCTGCAGCATGTGGTCGAATAGGCGTACGGCTGTCGAAACCAGACTGGTTCAAATTTGGCAGCATAATGATGCCATGCTTGTTGACCCTATCTTACGCCGCTTCCGACCAATAGGCGGACAGAAAGGCTTGTCGAAACTCCCGAGTGGAGTTGCAGTGTCGCGCTGCCGACCTCATGCGAATCGCCGGTTCACCTTCCAAATAGCCACACATATAGTCTATCTTATGTGAACTTGCCCAGTCGGTGAGAAGACAGAATTCAAATTGCTCAAGCCATGCTCGTGGATGTATTCCTTTTGGCGAATTTCGAAATATCTCAAACTTTCTCACCATAAGGAAATGTTTGAAATCAAATCCCCGCATTTCCTCCCGGCGACGCCCTTGAATGTTTCTATTTTTCTCATGTCGCCCCTCAAAATACATTCTTCCCTGTCGTCAAAATCTCCCTCGTGGCCGGAGTCCCTCTCTGCACTGTTCGTACGGCTCTTTATAGTGCTATTGGCGAGTTCAGAATCACACCCCATGCGGCTTTCCAGATGCGCCACACGTTCTTGTAATTCGCCTGTTACAGTTTTGTGCCGCCTGTTCACTTCGAACTGTCCCTTCTGAAATCTAAGAAGCGAACGCACTTCTTCGGTCTCTGCGACTGCTACCGGTGTAGTATTGTTATCGCTCTCCGTCACCTTCATCGTGCCTACGATGTCCGCTAATGCCACAATCTTATCAAGTATTTGTCTATTGTCCTCCGCCCCAGTCTGCTTCAATTGTTCTGCTTGCTATTCTAGTGCGTGAATCGCTTGACTGTTGTCCGCTACTGTGTTGCTAACGGATGCAGGACAATGCGTTTCCGCCTCCTGGACCCTGGAGAGTACCTGCTCGTGTTCCCTTTGGCATTCTTCTCTCAGCAATTGGAAATTCCTAAGTAGCTGTTCCTCGCTCTCTTTCGATTCCGCATCGCGACTCCACTTGCCCTGTTCTAAGACTTGCAGACGATCATCGATTTGTTCAAATGTACTGCCTAATTCTTTCATAATATCACTTTTTATTTCACTTGCCAGATTGTTTATTCTTTGTAAGATATCATCGGCCACACTCTGCATCGACTTGTCGACTTTATTTGTCTGCTGGATTAATTTTTCGTCTATTTGTTCCCATAGCTCGCGGATCGATTTTTCAGATTTCTCTGCGTTTTCTTTATTTTGATGCAATAAGGCTTTCATGAGTTCTACCAAATCAATTTGGTTAGTTGGAGGCAAATTAATTTCTGGCTCTGCTGTGAGCCCGTTCATCCCGTTTTGCATTTCCTCTGAAGTATTCCCCATTGCATTTTCGGAACCGTCCGACGCGTTAATATTCGAAATCAAATTATCCCCTTGGTCCATGTTGCTTAAGTTGTTGGACCGCCTGCTTTTAGCTTGGTTACGTGTCTGCATTAGTTCAATTTATATCTGGTACGCAACACACTAATCACAATAAATGTATTCCCCAAAAATTACGACAGTTACACGAAAGGTACCTAACCTAGTACACACTTTTTCACACGCAAAACAAATTTATATCTTTGATCGAAGTCAGTGTAATTTACAAGCGAAGAAAAACCACACACATATAAAACACACAAATATAGAAAACAAAACAACACAACGCCGCACAACAACGCCGTGAATATTTTGAAAGTCTGTTCAGAAACACCGCAGAAGTTGTTTGAGCTCTGCAGGGAAAAAAAAATTAAGATTATACAACGCTCGCAATCTAACGTTTCAGAGATGCCAGAGTCTAGCAGAATCACAGAACAGGGTCGCCATGTATAATGTTGATGCATTAAGTTGTTCTGACAGCAGTGCTGATATTCAAGACAATAAAAGCGAGTTAAAAGCTGTGAGCTTTCTGGGGAAGTTAACCTTGCATTACTGAGCAGGGCCGGCCGCGGTGGCCGTGCGGTTCTGGCGCTGCAGTCCGGAGCCGCAAGGCTGCTACGGTCGCAGGTTCGAATCCTGCCTCGGGCATGGGTGTGTGTGATGTCCTTAGGTTAGTTAGGTTTAAGTAGTTCTAAGTTCTAGGGGACTTATGACCTAAGATGTTGAGTCCCATAGTGCTCAGAGCCAATTACTGAGCAACTGTTTCACCAGGTATCCAGTCTAGCTTACCAAATTCCCAACCAGACTAACATTAATTATAAACTTCTAATAGTCATCTTACGACAACCGGTGATATATATATAAAAAGAGAATTTAAATAAAAAGAAATAAATCAGTTTATATTTGGACATTTATTTTAACATTGATCATTGTTCTGTTAAACTCTCAGCATGTTAAACTTGATTCATAACTAAACTGGTGCCTTATTTATGATTGTGAAAATGTGAACACATCAAATATGGAGCCAAGATTGGGAGACTGCATACAACACTGCATTCATAAAATAACATATGAAGAACGTTGAAACATATGCAAGAGGAAATTAACCACAACCAACCGATTCCATTTTCACCCAAAGAAGTTACGTTCGTAGCGCAATCCTGTCCATCATGAAATTACCACACACTGGTATACTAAATTCATACTAACTCTCTGTGAAATCTTCCCGAAAAGAATAGCTGAGGGTTACTTTGATGATTACACCACATGCTTCACATGGTCAACTTGCTTTACACAAAGTGTGTAACTCCACAATAATTTTGATAATTAAAATAAAATTACATCGAAACGCAATTTGCAAAAGAAAAACCTCGAACTGGTTACTATCGTCTTACTATTAACTTGATGGGTCAAACAATTGTATAAGCACGTGGTACTGGTCTCACAAAGTACACCCCACGTGGGTTGAACATAAAGAAAAGTTGCTATATTGAAAAATATTGTCAAGAGGAGACGTTATAATCTCATGCACATTCACATTTAAGATTTATGATCTTAGTTAGAGTTATGGATCATCAACTCGTGGTTCCACTTTACTCACAAAGTAGTGACGAAGCAACTACTAGAAGATATTCTGAACTTCACACTCGAATTACACTGCGTTGCAATATAAGATAAGATAAGATATTTTAGATCTAAATCCGAAATAAAGGGGATTAAATTTTCAGTTAGGCTGAACTTAAGAAATCCATTGTCCTACAGACTTAGCAGAGACGCGCTTAGCCAGAGATCTTACCATTTCAGATGCTCGCCGCAGACAGACTGCCGTGGGTCCCTACCGAGGGTGCTTCACGGATGCAAACGGAAGTGGCAGCTTCCTATGCCAACATGACAAGGGACGGACAGGACCATACTAAGAATAGAAACCTCTTTGCTTTTAGAAAGCATAGATACCTGTTCCGACGATGGTCCTACTGTTCTCTAGCAGACAGGCTTGTCTGCTACCATCAAGCATCCAACTAGAAATACATTTGCTCATTCATCTTTTCACACAGAAGGGAAGGGGGATGACAGTATCTTATCATATGCAGTATACAGGGTGTTACGAAAAGGTATGGCCAAACTTTCAGGGAACATTCCTCACACACAAATAAAGAAAAGATGTTATTTGGACATGTGTCCGGAAACGCTTACTTTCCATGTTAGAGCTCATTTTACTACTTCTCTTCAAATCACATTAATCATGGAATGGAAACACACAGAAACAGAACGTACAAGCGTGACTTCAAACACTTTGTTACAGGAAATGTCCAAAATGTCCTCCGTTAGCGAGGATACATGCATCCACCCTCCGTCGCATGGAATCCCTGATGCGCTGATGCAGCCCTGGAGAATGGCGTATTGTATCACAGCCGTCCACAATACGAGCACGAAGAGTCTCTACATTTGGTGCCGGGTTGCGTAGACAGGTGCTTTCAAATGCCCCCATAAATGAAAGTCAAGAGGGTTGAGATCAGGAGAGCGTGGAGGCCATGGAATTGGTCCGCCTCTACCAATCCATCGGCCACCGAATCTGTTGTTGAGAAGTGTACGAACTCTTCAACTGAAATGTGCAGGAGCTCCATCGTGCATGAACCACATGTTGTGTCGTACTTGTAAAGGCACATGTTCTAGCAGCACAGGTAGAGTATCCTGTATGAAATTATGATAACGTGCTCCATTGAGCGTAGGTGGAAGAACTAAAATGAGCTCTAACATGGAAATTAAGCGTTTCCTGACACATGTCCATATAACATCTTTTCTTTATTTGTGTGTGAGGAATGTTTCCTGAAAGTTTGGCCGTCCCTTTTTGTAACACCCTGTATAAAAGAAAGCGGGTGTAGGTTCCGTATGAGACTGTGTGACATAAATTACATATAAACTAGAATGAAATTTTCACTCTACAGCGGAGTGTGCGCTGATATGAAACTTCCTGGCAGATTAAAACTGTGTGCCGGACCGAGACTCGAACTCGGGACCTTTGCCTTCCGCGTGCAAGTGCTCTACCGACTGAGCTACCCAAGCACGTCTCACGCCCCGTCCTCACAGCTTTACTTGTGCCAGTATCTCGTCTCCTACCATCCAAACTTTACAGAAGCTCTCCTGCGAACCTTGCAGAACAAGGTCCCGAGTTCGAGTCTCGGTCCGGCACACAGTTTTAATCTGCCAGGAAGTTACATATAAACTGTGTTTTAAAGTGTAGTGGTGTGACAGAGCGTTCTTGATTATGTGTAAAAGTAGCGCGTTCCACTGCTCAGTCTCCTCCCAGATAGAGGCAGAAACACCACAGTAAATTTAGAAGTGGAATGTATGCCGTAAATGACAACAGTTTTAAGAAATTAACATGAAAGGAATCCAACAGAGACCTTTCAACCTATTGATGTGCGAATTGAATTTGAATCATCGACAAATTTCGCAGAACACACTGCCGCGTATGCTCTAGTTCTACATGACCATGTGATCAACTACTGCCCACTCACCGGTGTTGTGCAACGAGCTGTATAAATGAATAGCTGCTGCACATACCTAGAGTATTTCACAATGATGTCCCAAGGTGTGAACATCATTGCGAACGCTCAGGGTTTCTATGATGGTTAGCGTAGACAGTTCATATTTATAGATGTTGCGTTTGTAATGTACACACAAGATGCTGCAATAATTGAGATATTCTCAGCAAACATTGCATCACCAAGGTCTTTCAAGCATGTGACGTGTTCTAAGACTAGGAAGAGTGCAAAGTGGTTAACACACTTCTACCATGGAATTCACTGGGATGATCCTGGCACACCCTATAAAGATATGGTGACTGCACTTAAATTATTCGATCACATGGATACTATCATCTATGTGAAGGGGAAGGAGAAGGTCTCATGGATGCATCGAATCTTTAAATTGGCTGCTAATCAAGACCCGAAATTCTACGGGTGTCCTTCTCTCCATCGACTCAAGATCATGTATCAAAAAAGTGTTGCTGTATCTGCTTATGAAAATGTAAAATTACTTTTAAATTGGATGAGAAGTAACTGAATTTTTACCTCACAACCTCAGTGTTCTTTTTTTCCAATCCTGTTCCCACTTTGACAATGTTTTTTTAACCACATGCTATGTCTGTGCTTTTCTTCAAGCACAGGAGATATAATTTTAGACATGTCTGCTATATATCTTTGGAAGCGGACATGGACACATGCCTCCTGCTCCCATAACCCAATTCGTGCTGCGTGATAGGCGTAAATCCATGTAACCATTCTATGTATTTTGTTAATTTCCATCTTAAACTTCACCTCCTTAATTGCACTCATCTTAAGCAAAAGTAATGTCATTTGAGACACGCATAGCCTTTATACACTCCTGGAAATGGAAAAAAGAACACATTGACACCGGTGTGTCAGAACCACTGCTAGAGGGCTGTACAAGCAATGATCACACGCACGGCACAGCGGACACACCAGGAACCGCGGTGTTGGCCGTCGAATGGCGCTAGCTGCGCAGCATTTGTGCACCGCCGCCGTCAATGTCAGCCAGTTTGCCGTGGCATACGGAGCTCCATCGCAGTCTTTAACACTGGTAGCATGCCGCGACAGCGTGGACGTGAACCGTATGTGCAGTTGACGGACTTTGAGCGAGGGCGTATAGTGGGCATGCGGGAGGCCGGGAGGACGTACCGCCGAATTGCTCAACACGTGGGGCGTGAGGTCTCCACAGTACATCGATGTTGTCGCCAGTGGTCGGCGGAAGGTGCACGTGCCCGTCGACCTGGGACCGGACCGCAACGACGCACGGATGCACGCCAAGACCGTAGGATCCTACGCAGTGCCGTAGGGGACCGCACCGCCACTTCCCAGCAAATTAGGGACACTGTTGCTCCTGGGGTATCGGCGAGGACCATTCGCAACCGTCTCCATGAAGCTGGGCTACGGTCCCGCACACCGTTAGGCCGTCTTCCGCTCACGCCCCAACATCGTGCAGCCCGCCTCCAGTGGTGCCGCGACAGGCGTGAATGGAGGGACGAATGGAGACGTGTCGTCTTCAGCGATGAGAGTCGCTTCTGCCTTGGTGCCAATGATGGTCGTATGCGTGTTTGGCGCCGTGAAGGTGAGCGCCACAATCAGGACTGCATACGACCGAGGCACACAGGGCCAACACCCGGCATCATGGTGTGGGGAGCGATCTCCTACACTGGCCGTACACCACTGGTGATCGTCGAGGGGACACTGAATATTGCACGGTACATCCAAACCGTCATCGAACCCATCGTTCTACCATTCCTAGACCGGCAAGGGAACTTGCTGTTCCAAAAGGACAATGCACGTCCGCATGTATCCCGTGCCACCCAACGTGCTCTAGAAGGTGTACGTCGACTACCCTGGCCAGCAAGATCTCCGGATCTGTCCCCCATTGAGCATGTTTGGGACTGGATGAAGCGTCGTCTCACGCGGTCTGCACGTCCAGCACGAACGCTGGTCCAACTGAGGCGCCAGGTGGAAATGGCATGGCAAGCCGTTCCACAGGACTACATCCAGCATCTCTACGATCGTCTCCATGGGAGAATAGCAGCCTGCATTGCTGCGAAAGGTGGATATACACTGTACTAGTGCCGACATTGTGCATGCTCTGTTGCCTGTGTCTATGTGCCTGTGGTTCTGTCAGTGTGATCATGTGATGTATCTGACCCCAGGAATGTGTCAATAAAGTTTCCCCTTCCTGGGACAATGAATTCACGGTGTTCTTATTTCAATTTCCAGGAGTGTATATATACACATACATACATAATGCAATAGGGAAAGGGTTTTTGTAAATAACAACAAAGATGTATGGTAACTATTTTTTTCATGCTTAATTCAGTTCACACGAATACAATATAGTATTGTTGAGGTACAATATAGTATTCTTGAGGTATAAATTGACTCTGTTATTCCAATGCAGAAATACTTTTAACTTAAACGCTAGAACAGTAACACCAGTAAGAAATTAAACAAGATATATAAACCGATTTGTTAGAGAAAAGAAAAACCTTTCTGTACTACTAATACTACCACTTCTACGAGAGACAGGTAATATTTTTTTTAACGTACAAGTATGCTGCTTGTCCATCTCATTATCTGCTGGAGGCTGTTCCTGCATCCGTTGATGAACAGCCTCCAGCTGCCTGTCCAGCAAATCGAAATCGTATAGAGCTGTTCCTGTAACAGCATGAGAGATTATTTTATTTATTTTGAATGCCGAGTTACACTGAAAGATCACATATGGATATTTTTCTTAACACTTACGTGAGTGTTGGTCTCAGTTACCTACAGCTGTGGGCTGAAAACAATTATCCACTGCACCAACGCTACGTGGAACTTATCTACTGCACCAACGCTACGTGGAACAGTGCCCAGCTCTGCCTCCTACTGAATTTGAATTTGTTTCAGCTGATCTACAAAAAAAAGAAGCATGAAATAAGAAAAAAAATTTGAATGGCTAATTTAGAAGAAGAAGAAATTCTAATGAATATTATACTCACAAGGCAATTCCGACTGTGCACCGAACACCGGAGGCTGGACTTCCAGAGCCTGTAGCGGTCCTCCGGCCGTGGTGGCCAAGCGTTTCTAGGCGCTTCAGTCTGGAACCGCGCGACCGCTACGTCGTAGGTTCGAATCCTGCCTCGGGCATGGATGTGTGTGATGTCCTTAGGTTAGTTAGGTTTAAGTAGTTCTAAGTTCTAGGGGACTGATGACCTCAGCTGTTAAGTCCCATAGTGCTCAGAGTCATTTGAACCATTTGAACCTGTTGCGGTCTAGCCCGCTGCTCACACTCGAGGACAAAATCAGCGAGTTGTACTGTAACAATGAGACAGAATTAATAAGGCGAATTAAACACGAAAATTTAGACCGAAAATAGAAATCATTTACTCACTTGGCAATCTCGTATCCTGGACTCTAACTCTCTTCCCACAACACTCTGAGGTATTGTTGGCGTTATCTCTCTTCATCTTGAAGTGATAAAAGAAATAATGAACACAGACACTCTCTCTCTCACACACACACACACATGAACGGACGATGAGACGAACTAAGGACGAGTGAGAAAGTCTGTTGGAGAGTGATTCCTTATATAGATGTGATTGCATAGTATCACGTGATCTCAGCGTGAATCAGTGGGTGTTGAACATTTTGGGGGGTGCGGGGTGGGCTCACTAGCAGGCCTAGCGACTGAAAGCTGAACTCGCCAGATGTTTACAATACCTCGAGGAGAACTGAGTCTATGATAATTTATCGATTTACAGCGAAATAATTCATACTATGAGTGAAGATGCCATTTGGAATACACACTGGATGATATTGAATTCAGCCTTTGCATCAGGAAGATATTATATGTATATTACGAACTCATCCGAGGAGAATGCAATTAGATATATTCTTGATCAAGGAAGGGAGGTGTTTTTCTTGCGTCTCGCTCAAAGTCCGTGAGCTTAGTGATTTTCGAACGTGAAAGCTATACAGGGTGGTCCATTGATAGTGACCGGACCAAATATCTCACGAAATAAGCGTCAAACGAAAAAAACTACAAAGAACGAAACTTGTCTAGCTTGAAGGGGGAAACCAGATGGCGCTATGGTTGGCCCGCTAGATGGCGCTGCCATAGGTCAAACGGATATCAACTGCGTTTTTTTTTTAATAGGAACCCCCAATTCTATTACATATTCGTGCAGTACGTAAATAAATATGAATGTTTTAGTTGGACCACTTTTTTCGCTTTGTGATAGATGGCGCTGTAATATTCACAAACATATGGCTCACAATTTTAGACGAACAGTTGGTAACAGGCAGGTTTTTTTTTTTAATTAAAATACAGAACGTAGGTACGTTTGAACATTTTATTTCGTTTGTTCCAATGTGATACATGTACCTTTGTGAACTTACCATTTCTGAGAACTCATGCTGTTACAGCGTGATTACCTGTAAATACCACATTAATGCAATAAATACTCAAAATGATGTCCGTCAACCTCAGTGCATTTGGCAATACGTATAACGACATTCCTCTCAACAGCGAGTAGTTCGCCTTCCGTAATGTTCGCACATCCACTGACAATGCGCTGACGTATGCTGTCAGGCGTTGTCGGTGTATCACGATAGCAAATATCCTCCAACTTTCCCCACAGAAAGAAATCCGGGGGCATCAGATCCGGTGAACGTGCGGGCCATGGTATGGTGCTTCGACGACCAATCCACCTGTCTTTAAATATGCTATTCAATACCGCTTCAACCGCACGCGAGCTATGTGCCGGTCATCCATCATGTTGGAAGTACATCACCATTCTGTTATGCAGTGAAACATCTTGTAGTAACATCGGTAAAGCATTATGTAGGAAATCAGCATACATTGCACCATTTAGATTGCCATCGATAAAATGGGGGCCAGTTATCCTTCCTCCCATAATGCCGCACCATACATTAACCCGCCAAGGTCGCTGATGTTCCACTTGTCGCAGCCATCGTGGATTTTCCGTTGCCCAATAGTGCATATTACGCCGGTTTACGTTACCGCTGTTGGTGAATGAAGCTTCACCGCTAAATAGAATATGTGCAAAAAATCTGTCATTGTCCCGTAATTTCTCTTGTGCCCAGTGGCAGAACTGGACACGGCGTTCAAAGTCGTCGCCATGCAATTCCTTGTGCATAGAAATATGGTACGGGTGCAGTCGATGTTGATGTAGCATTCTCAGCACCAACGTTTATGAGATTCCCGATTCTCGCGCAATTTGTCTGCTACTGATGTGCGGATTAGCCGCGACAGCAGCTAAGCCGGCCAGTGTGGCCGAGCGGCTCTAGGCGCTTCAGTCTGGAACCGCGCGACCGCTACGGTCGCAGATTTGAATCCTGCCTCGGGCATGGATGTGTGTGATGTCCTTAGGTTAGTTAGGTTTAAGTAGTTCTAAGTTCTAGGGGACTAATGACCTCAGATGTTAAGTCCCATTTGAACCATTTGAACAGCAGCTAAAACACCTACTTGGGCACCATCATTTGTTGCAGGTCGTGGTTGACGTTTCACGTGTGGCTGAACACTTCCTGTTTTCTTAAATAACGTAACTATCCGGCGTATGGTCCGGACACTTGGATGATGTCGTCCAGGATACCGAGCAGCATACATAGCACACGCCAGTTGGGCATTTTGATCACAATAGTCATACATCAACACAATATCGACCTTTTCCGCAATTGGTAAACGGTCCATTTTAACACAGGTAATGTAACACGAAGCAAATACCGTCCGCACTGGAGGATTGTTACGTGATACCACGTACTTATACGTTTGTGACTATTACAGCAGCATCTATCACAAAGCGAAAAAAGTGGTCCGACTAAAACATTCATATTTCTTTATGTACTACACGAATATGTAACAAAACATGGGGGTTCCTATTTAAAAAAAAACGCAGTTGATATCCGTTTGACCTATGGCAGCGCCATCTAACGGGCCAACCACAGCGCAATCTGGTTTCCCCCTTCAAGCTAGACTAGTTCCGTTCTTTGTAGTGTTTTCGTTTGATTCTTATTTCGTGAGATATTTGGCCCGGTCACTGTCAATGGACCACCCTGTATATGGACAAGGGATATCCCAAATGCAGTACACCTGTCTACGAAGAAATGTGAGAAATGAATGTTATAATGTTCAGAATAGTACTACAGAAATGGTGAGATCACACAGACAATATAAATCATTAGTACAAATGATGCGGACCGCGGACTCGCACACCCCCACGCGGATCCTCTATGACCTCATTCCTTTCCCCCATCTGCTCCTATTCCTCGAACATATCCGCACCCTCTACACCTCCCGCCACCTTGATCCCCCTCACCCCCTGGTTGCTCCTCTCCTGTCCCATCCCTGCCCCCTGCCACACCTTCACTGTTGTGTCCCCCCTACCCTCCATCTCTACACCCTCCATCTCCTTTCCCAAGGTGGCTTCCATCAACTCCCCCTCCCAGATGATGCCCTCTCTCCCTCCATTTATCCCTCCTATCAACTCTGATCCTCACTCCCCCTCCTTTCCTCTGTCATTTTCCTGGGCTCCCCCTCCCCCCCTTCCATCTTCTTTTTTCCCCACCTCCCCTCTCTCTGCCCCCTTCTCTCCCCCGAGTCCTTTTACATTTCCCTCCTCTCACTCCCTCTCGCATCTGCCCTGCCCCTCCCCCCCTTTATTAGTCCTCTGCCTCCTTGGTTCCCCCCGCCCTTTTCGTTTTTTTTTCTTCCTTCCTCCCTCCTTGTTCTTCCCCCTCCTCCAGGTTCTCCCCCCCCCTCCCCCATCTGCCTTTGGCTCGGGAGTGTCGTCTTTGTGCTGCCCTTTTCGTGCAGTGTTTTACAGTGAGTGATTTACAGTGAGTGTTCCGTGTTGTGTTTTTTGGGAAGTATTGCGAACAGCCATCATACTGTCGCTGGGTGTGCTTTTTATCTCTTGCAAACAGAAACCAGACTGTCGCCGTGTTTTTTAATTGTGTGTGTACTATGTTACTTGTCTGATTCCTGTGTCTTTTATTAACATTGCCAACCCCTTTTGCTTTCTGTTTTAACTTTCCGCATTTTTCCGCCATTTTCCACTTTGTGTCACCGTTTTATCGCCTGTTTTTCTTGTTTCTTTTCTTCTTCCATTTTTTAAAAGAAAATTCTGTAGGCTGTAGAGCAGCGTACTAAGCTGCTGCCATCCCACCCCCTTTGGGGGGAATTGAAAATCAATAAAGGAAAAAAAAAAAAGACTCGCACACGCTAAGTGGCCATTCGCGCGCCAGAGATCATCGCCATCAGTTTATTGTCTGTGCCGTCGTGATTGTGAATTGTGATTTAGCTTTTTTCGCCGCCATGCTCCTCGTTCACTTGTACCGTCTCATTCGTCACTGTTTGTGTGCAGTACCGACAGTTTTTCGTGTGTTTTCGTCGAGTGTAAACGGCTTCATGTTTTTTTTTTTTATTTATTGTATTCCTGTTTTTTAACCACCGATTTGTTACTTTTCTGTCTCCTTTTTCTCTATTATTGTAATTCTTGTGGCTGAAGAGCGGAGTAGATGTATCCGTTGCCAGCCCGCCTTTGTATACGGTGAACAAATGACAATAAAGAAAAAAAAAAAAGATGCGGACTGATGACCTGGTAGTTTGGTTCCTTTAATCACCCAACCAACCAACCTACAACTGATGCGGAAGTTCGCAAACCACATAATTAACTGACAAATCCTATAACCCAAAGCCTATAGTAGGCACCAGTTTCACCCATTTATATCAAGCAGCATGCGGAAGTACCGAAACACCATCACTGTTCTTGAGAACGTATATACCACACCACAGCAGTGCCCAGAAGCGAAGTGTAAAGGTTTCTCTTTCAAAGCATGTCAGAAGAACTAAATTTTTGCGGGCTGCTCTCTCATGAGCCGGTACTGGTCAAATTTCCTGGGTCTAACCTGGGTAAGTAATGCTAAGCGCTGCGGAGGTACCTGCTGCTGGCCGATAACCACGTGACACTTGGTAAACAATAAATAAGCAACTCACGCTAGACGCGCTTGTGCAAAATATGTGAAACTGGAAAACAATATGTGATGATTTTGTCACGTTAAGTATAGCGTGTTGAGTTATATCTACTTGGAAGTTATGAATGCAGTCACAAAGTTGGTCCGATACTCAGAAAGCTCGTATTTTGTTTACGTGATGTAACATGAGAGGTGGAGTATGAGCTGAGTTGAAGAACAATGATGAAGGGAATCTGCCGAGGCCCTTGTGAAAGATCCGTACTGCAATTCGCCTCACATTATTTAGGGAAATTGCGCTAAATATAAAGCAGAAAGGCAGCAGGAGGTTTCGAATCTCATTCCTCCCGAACGCAAGACCACTGCTCTGACAACTGCATTACGCCAAACGAGCCATTCATTATTAGCTTCAGTGTTTCATTACTGTTTAAACTTAGGACAAAGTGTTACTTTAAGTTTTACGACACGGGTTTCGGGACACAGAGCATTCTAAAGTTGCATACGTGACAGTCCATATTTTTAAAGAATTGTACCAGTGTTCCCAGACACTCACCAAGATAGCGAAATTTACAGGGTGTTTGTTTTATCCAGTAAGACTTTACTTTTAAATGGCCGTATGACTTTACGATTCTTTCTTGCAGAACAATGAACAAGTTTCCCTTGTGTTATTTCAATTACTGCGTGAATTTGAGACATCATACACTGCAACCTTTCACGGCCGGTATTTACATCCTTTAGCATTACGACGCGGTGTAAGGCATGTTTCTGCCTCTAGCAAAAAAATTGTTCAAATGGCTCTGAACACTATGGGACTTAACATCTGGGGTCATCAGTCCCCTAGAACTTAGAACTACTTAAACGTAACTAACCTAAGTACATCACACACATCCATGCCCGAGGCATGATTCGAACCTGCGACCGTAGCAGTAGCGCGGTTCCGGGCTGAAGCGCCTAGAACCGCTTTATTTTTTATTTTTTAATCTCATTTTGTTCACTTTTGTTCGTTGCATCTGCTCGGAGCGGACGTCGTAAGACATCTGTTTAAGTTCGTTGTTGACCGATTAACTCAGTTTTTTTATTACAGAGGGCAGCTAACCCTCTGACCAAACACGCTGAGCTCCCGTGCCGGTAAGAACCGCTCGACCACCAGCGGCCGGCTCTGCCTCTAGCACTTCGTCTCCTATGATGAAGACATCATCAGAAACAGTTGGTCTTGGGGAGCTTGTTTAAGTACTAACTGTATCTTTATAACATTTTATGAAGTCTCCAACATTGGGGGACGAATCTATAGGCGCAGAAACGTGCCTTTGATCAAGGCATAATGACCATATAACAAAAATGAGCGAGGATATAAATTTCAGAAATACTGGCATTATGCTTCGTTTTCTCCCAAATTAAGCTGTTTCAAGCCTCGACTTCAATAAATAATATGAATTTTTTTGCGCACGTTGCGGTCCCATCAACGATGTGACCTTTTTGGACTTCCGTGTTCAGTTGCCGTAGCAGTACTGTTGTTTGTGCGCATGACACAGTTCTATATGTAACTGATTCCAGTACTTGCAGCTATGATTTTGATAAGTGCTGTACTTTTTATAGATGAGAATGACTATTACACCTCCTTTGCAATTCGTTTTTTATTATTGTTTTCAAACAAACGTGGATCGCCTAATTATGTCAGATATCTTCTGTAGTCTATGACAAATAAAACATATAATTGTGGAATTAACCATAAATATTATGTTTTAAATAAATAGTTTTTCGTGGGAATAACTGTACGCCTCTGTAGCTGAGTGGTCAGCATGGCTTATCAGGTTCGATTCCCGGTACTGCCAGGGATTTTTCCTTGGTGGGACGACTGGTATGGAGTGCACTCAGCCTCGTAAGACCAACTGAGGACCTACTCGGCCGATTAGTAGCGGTTACAAGGTCAAGAAATCCGACAGCTACCGGGAGCAGGCATACCACAACCGCTGACGCCATTGGCAGAGTACGACACGGCCCGTCGGGGGCAGAACGCGAAAATTCACCTAAACACTTTTCCCTTTAATTTTATTGTAGACTACTGAAGGTTTCAAATACAAAACGTGTAACATGTTTGCCTAAAACCAATAACAAAAATTCAATTACCAAAGACGAATACTAGTTTTCTTGTCCACAAGAAAAGCAGCACTGCTATTGTAATGATTTCTACGTCTGTCTTAAACAATGAATCACTTCGACTGTTCCCTTTCATAAAGAATAGGGTTAGAGCATTGACTGTAGTTTTAGATGGAAAATCAGTTACAAATAGGGTAAAACAACTTGCAAGGCAAGTAGCAGCACCAGCATATGGCACAGTGATGCACAACTAGTGTTCTAGTTTGATGAAATGACCCATTGATACCCTTAAATCACTAGTCAACTACAGTCTTTTATGCTCTCAAACTAAAAATAAATCACTTATCACGACTGTAATTGCACCTTAATAAAGAATCTTAAAGGCGTACAGTTTATTCCGGTAAACTTCCCCCTGCGTGGATATCAAACATGTGGGTCCCATACCAAATAGAACTAAGAGGACTACAGTCCGCATACACGGAGGTGATAAAAGTCAGGGGACAAGAATATACAGAAATACAGATGGCGGTAGTACTGCGCACACGAGGTACAAAAGGTTAGTGTGTTGACGGAGCTGTCACTTGTACTCAGGTGATTCATGTGAAAAGATTTACGACGTGATTATATCCGCGCGGTGTGAATTAACTGACTTTGAATGCGGAATGGTAGCTGGACATAGACGCATTGGACATTCCATTTCGGAAATCGTTACGGAATTCAATATTCCGAGATCCACAGTGTCAAGAGTGTACCCAGAATACCACATTACAGTCATTAGATCCTACTTCTTACCACGGACAACTCAGTGCCCGACGACCTTCACGGCCGAGAGTGGCCGTATTTGGGTAGAGTTGTCACTCCTAACAGACAAGCAACACTGTGCGAAATAACGACGAACGTATCCGCTAGGACTACGGAAGCAGACGAGTAGCGGGACAAAGTTCGTGTCACCCCACATTGCGATGTTACCAAATTTATTCGAGATGGCCCGCATCTCGTGGTCGTGCGGTAGCGTTCTCGCTTCCCACGCCCGGGTTCCCGGGTTCGATTCCCGGCGGGGTCAGGGATTTTCTCTGCCTCGTGATGGCTGGGTGTTGTGTGCTGTCCTTAGGTTAGTTAGGTTTAAGTAGTTCTAAGTTCTAGGGGACTTATGACCACAGCAGTTGAGTCCCATAGTGCTCAGAGCCTTATTCGAGATGGCGGCGATAACATAGTCCAAGATGGCGTCATGTAGAGTTGGCAACAGCACATGCCGTCATCCAATATGGCGGATTTTGGCGGGGAGTTTGAATTTTGGCGGGAAGATAGATCAATTGGGCTACCTCCACTAACCTAACCGTCCAGAAAAAAATTGGCGGGGAATTCAAATTCCAGCAGGATAATGCGTCAGCCGGCCGAAGTGGCTGTGCGGTTAAAGGCGCTGCAGTCTGGAACCGCAAGACCGCTATGGTCGCAGGTTCGAATCCTGCCTCGGGCATGGATGTTTGTGATGTCCTTAGGTTAGTTAGGTTTAACTAGTTCTAAGTTCTAGGGGACTAATGACCTCAGCAGTTGAGTCCCATAGTGCTCAGAGCCATTTTAACCATTTTTGATAATGCGTCACACCACGAAAATGGCGGGAAAATAGACCAACTGGGCTACGTCCACTAGCCTAAATCCCCCACTCCCTGGAAATGGCTTCAAGTTCAAATTCCAACAGGATAATGCACCACATCGCTCTTATCTCTACTAAGCAAATAAAATCGCAGGAAAATGGCTCACTTGGCCTACCTCCACTAACCTAAGTGACCCGACCGCCACCTCTTCCTACAAACTGATACCAACTTTTAATTATTGTGGGAAAACAAAATTCAATTCCCATATGTCTACTAAGCTTACAAAATGGCGCGAAAGAAGAGACACTTTACTAACCTCAGTCGCAGGGCTGCCACCACCTCCTAAGAATTTGTGGGAAACGGACTTGGACATAAGACTTTATTTAAACAAATCCATGCATGTGTGTTCACCACAAGGTCAGGACTCCAACTGACTTAGTACACATCGCCACCATCAGAGGACGCTCTCATCTGTGACGTAAACCAAGATGGCGACACCCAGTGTATTCACCACGAGGTCTGGACGTGACGTCATCCAAGATGGTGACTGTGACGTCAATCAAGATGGCTGCACCCAACGTATTCACAACGAGGTCTGGACTCCAAATGGCTTAGTTGATGTCGTCGCTACCAGAGAGCACCACAGTGACGTCATCCAAGATGGTAGATTTGGCAGGAAGTTTGAATTTTGGTGGGAAGAAATTCAATTGGGCTACCTCCACTAACCTAACCCCCTTCCAAATAAAAATCGTGCAAAGTTAAAATTTCAACATGATAATGCGGCACACCTACGATAAAGGTGAGAAAAATCAACTTTTCTTTATTATTATTCCAACAATATCACGCATGTGTGTTCGCCACAAAGTCCGGACTCCGACTGGCTTAGTTCATATTCTCGCCAGCAGAGGGTGCCACCCTTAAGTCAGAACATGACGCATGGAGCGTTATTCAAAATGGCTGCACCCACTGTGTCCACCACCATGAGGTCCAGAGTCTACTTCATATTGCCGGCACCAGAGAACGCTACCGTGACAGTCTGCTCTCTCTCACGCGTGCGCGTTATAACCGGACACGCGCGGCGCCGCCACGCCGTGGGCGTCCGACCACTTATGTCACACACCGTCGGCCGTCACCTCCATACATGCGCCGAATATAGTCTTCTGTAAATATGCTAACACCCAAACCGTGCATCCAACCTATCAATTACCTAAGTACTTAATTGCATTACAATTTTGATCATACTAAATAATTCAATTTACAATTTCATATAGGTATGAAAAGGCGTTCAACTACCTAGTTTCAACTACTTTTCAAGATCCAGACCTCCACCTCTTCCTAGGAAGCGTCACCGAGTTTTAATTCTGACAGTATGAAAGGTCACTTGCGCTTTCGCTACCAACCTAAGAAAATTGTCGTAAAGAAAGGACACTTGTACTAACCTCACCCACCCGACCGCCACCTTTTCCTAAGAACTGGGGCCAAGTTTGAATTCTGACAGTAAACAAAGCTCACTTGCATTTTCGCCGTCCGCGGAGGCCGAGCGGTTCTAGGCGCTCAGTCCGGAACCACGCGACTGCTACCGTTGCAGGTTCGAATCCTGCCTTGGGCGTGGATGTGTGTGATATTCTTGGGTTAGTTAGGTTTAAGTAGTTCTGAGTTCTAGGGGATTGATGACCTCAGATGCTAAGTCCCATAGTGTCCAGAGCCATTTGAACCATTCCACTTGCGTTTTCGATACCAAGGTAAGAAAATTGTTGCAAAAAAAGTTCACCGCCACGACTAGCCTAATTCGCCCGACCGCCACCTCTTCCTGGATGCAGGCGGTAAAAGGACTCAGCCCGCATAGGCTGATGGAGAGAGGAATGAGTGTACTTTATTTATTTGAGAGCAACTTATTTAGAGTTGCAGTATATGTATCACAGAACACACGCTCTGACATGCCCCACAGCATACAGACCTGCAAACTACTCCTACATAATTCATGTATGACACTCTACACACATGTTTGCTAATTGTAAACTGTCAAAAATAATGCATTGCACAGACTACAGACGCGCGAACCACTCCTAAATAATGCAGTACATTTACATTGAGAAAGCGAAACAACTCCTAAATTCTCTAAATAATAACCCATCTAAAACACTCTGCTTGCTAATCGTCAACTGTCTAAACCATACACCAGCCTTTATTGAAACAATTAGAGGCAGCACTACCGCCAAGTGTATTCGCCACTGAGTCCAGAGCCCAACTGACTTAGTTCACTTCGATGCCACTAGAGGACGCTGTAGTGTCGCAAGTACCGTAATCTAAGATGGCGCCACGTAGTGTGTTCACCACGAGCTCCAGACCCCAACCGTCTTAGTACATTTCCTCGCCGTCAGAGGACGCCACAGTGACACCAGCTGATGACGGAAGTACAGTTATCCTTGATGGCGGCAAACCGTGTGCTCTGGATAAGGTCTAGTACTCAGTACCATCAGCAGAGAACACTGTCGTCCTTTTTGTGACATAAACCAAGATGGTGAGGGAAAACGACTCACCCTGCTCTGGGCTGCTGGGGAGAGTAAGGATGGAGTGCACTCTATTTATTTTCAAACAATTTATTTTACCAGGAAAAGTAGGGATGGAGTGCACTCTCTTTCTTTTGAAACAACTTATTTGATCATAGAGTATATCCATCACACTGATACAAAACATCCACCCTAATGTGCTTAGCGTCACAATACACAGTCTGCACACATGCAAACAACTCCTAATTTTCCCAAATAATTTCAGGGCAGACCTCCAAACTGCTCCTAAATAATACAGCACAATAATGTGTAGACACGTTCTCGAAATATTATAATCAACGCGCGCAAGCACAGTCCCCCCCCCCCCCCCCCTCACTGTATATTGAGTACACAGGAGGTAGCGATAAGTGAGATATCCCTGAGATGTCACACTACGCACAGCCCTTGGTCGGCTTCCGCAAGCATGAGGTGGCGGCCCCCCAATTCATACATAACACCTGATAAATTCCTATCCAAAAACGTGTTCACCTACACACACGTGCTGATGAGATCGGGCGGTAGCGCAACCGCGAGCTGCAGCCGAACGGAGGCCAAAGTTGTATGTAGGCGCAGTTAATGACTGGGCGTTTATTTACAGAGCGCGCAAAAAAATGGTTCAAATGGCTCTGAGCACTATGGGACTCAACTGCTGAGGTCATTAGTCCCCTAGAACTTAGAACTAGTTAAACCTAACTAACCTAAGGACATCACACACATCCATGCCCGAGACAGGATTCGAACCTGCGACCGTAGCGGTCTTGCGGCTCCAGACTGCAGCGCCTTTAACCGCACGGCCACTTCGGCCGGCTACAGAGCGCGCACTCCAAGCAGAGCCGTGCACGTTTGGCATTCCTCTAAACCCACACTCTAACTGCAGTCCGGCGAAGACGCTGCAGAATTTCGTTCCACAGTAGCAGAACCTGCTTTCTCCTGAGCGATTCTAACGTTTGACTCACGTTTCACCGCACTTAGCTACATACTACTACCAAGTGAGGCAGCCGCATCGCAGGTCCTGCGCGTATCGCCGAACACCGGTGAAAGTTGCATTCCAAGCATCGCCCATGCCAGTCTCACATGCCATGCATCTCCACTTGCCACTTGTCTCTACCATTGAAGGCAGGGCGTGTTGACACACACACACACACACACACACACACACACGTTTAACCGTACTTAACTACCCAGCACGGCCCTCGCCTCGTCGCAAGACGTCTGTGTGACAACTCGCCATCTAAAATGTTCTCAACATTATTCTTACCTCATTGTTGTTGTTGTGGTCTTCAGTCCCGAGACTGGTTTGATGCAGCTCTCCGTGCTACTCTATCCTGTGCAAGCTTCTTCATCTCCCAGTACCTACTGCAACCTACATCCTTCTGAATCTGCTTTGTGTATTCATCTCTTGGTCTCCCCCTACGATTTTTACCCTCCACGCTGCCCTCTAATACTAAATTGGTGATCCCTTGATGCCTCAGAACATGTCCTACCAACCGATCCCTTCTTCTCGTCAAGTTGTGCCATAAACTTCTCTTCTCCCCAATCCTATTCAATACTTCCTCATTACTTATGTGATCTACCCATCTAATCTTCAGCATTCTTCTGTAGCACCACATTTCGAAAGCTTCTATTCTCTTCTTGTCCAAACTATTAACCGTCCATGTTTCACTTCCATACATGGCTACACTCCATACAAATACTTTCAGAAATGACTTCCTGACACTTAAATCTATACTCGATGTTAACAAATTTCTCTTCTTCAGAAACGCTTTCCTTGCCATTGCCAGTCTACATTTTATATCCTCTCTACTTCGACCATCATCACTTATTTTACTCCCTAAATAGCAAAACTCGTTTACTACTTTAAGTGTCTCATTTCCTAATCTAATACCCTCAACATCACCCGACTT
This sequence comes from Schistocerca serialis cubense, assembly GCF_023864345.2. Lineage (NCBI taxonomy): Eukaryota > Metazoa > Arthropoda > Insecta > Orthoptera > Acrididae > Schistocerca > Schistocerca serialis. The sequence goes on from NC_064640.1 coordinate 10,746,176, forward strand.
AATTCGACTACATTCCATTATCCTCGTTTTGCTTTTGTTGATGTTCATCTTATATCCTCCCTTCAAGACACCATCCATTCCGTTCAATTGCTCTTCCAAGTCCTTTGCTGTCTCTGACAGAATTACAATGTCATCGGCGAACCTCAAAGTTTTTATTTCTTCTCCATGGATTTTAATACCTACTCCGAATTTTTCTTTTGTTTCCTTTACTGCTTGCTCAATATACAGATTGAATAACATCGGCGAGAGGCTACAACCCTGTCTTACTCCCTTCCCAACCACTGCTTCCCTTTCATGTCCCTCGACTCTTATAACTGCCATCTGGTTTCTGTACAAATTGTAAATAGCCTTTCTCTCCCTGTATTTTACCCCTGCCACCTTTAGAATTTGAAAGAGAGTATTCCAGTCAACATTGTCAAAAGCTTTCTCTAAGTCTACAAATGCTAGAAATGTAGGTTTGCGTTTCCTTAATCTTTCTTCTAAGATAAGTCGTAAGGTCAGTATTGTCTCACGTGTTCCAGTATTTCTACGGAATCCAAACTGATCTTCCCCGAGGTCGGCTTCTACTAGTTTTTCCATTCGTCTGTAAAGAATTCGTGTTAGTATTTTGCAGCTGTGGCTTATTAAACTGATAGTTCGGTAATTTTCACATCTGTCAACACCTGCTTTCTTTGGGATTGGAATTATTATATTCTTCTTGAAGTCTGAGGGTATTTCGCCTGTTTCATACATCTTGCTCACTAGATGGTAGAGTTTTGTCAGGGCTGGCTCTCCCAAGGCCGTCAGTAGTTCCAATGGAATGTCGTCTACTCCGGGGGCCTTGTTTCGACTCAGGTCTTTCAGTGCTCTGTCAAACTCTTCACGCAGTATCGTATCTCCCATTTCATCTTCATCTACATCCTCGTCCATTTCCATAATATTGTCCTCAAGTACATCGCCCTTGTATAGACCCTCTATATACTCCTTCCACCTTTCTGCTTTCCCTTCTTTGCTTAGAACTGGGTTTCCATCTGAGCTCTTGATGTTCATACAAGTGTTTCTCTTATCTCCAAAGGTCTCTTTAATTTTCCTGTCGCTCCTTAAAAAAAAATAACACCCAGGTCAACCTCTCGGAAATTATATAACGCTCCATAAATAGTTAACGCTCGCTTTCTAGATGTTTCAGGTTGTGTGCACGGAAATTCTTCCCACAACAGAACCTGTTTACGAAAATAACATCGAATACACTCTTCCCAACGCCCCTAACGAGGTACCCTTCCAGCTCTCAACATACGCAAACGTTCCCGCCTATAACCCACCACAATCAGTCGAGCTTTCTGATTCGCTCTTATCGAATTTACCCGCCGAATTAGTGATGCAGTCGGTATCGAAGCACGGTCCACTTTTTCTTTCCGCGGCTTTCTGTGCTTATTTTGCACAGATCGCTAAATTGCACTGACAGTTAAACAAGCAAAATTCCCTACACATTATCAAATACATACCAGATTCATAAGAATGTGGCCGGCCGGTGTGGCCATGCGGTTCTAGGCGCTTCAGTTTAGAACCGCGTGAGCGCTACGGTCGCAGGTTCGAATCCTGCCTCGGGCATGGATGTGTGTGATGTCCTTAGGATAGTTAGGTTTAAGTAGTTATAAGTTCTAGAGGACTGATGACCACAGATGTTAAGTCCCATAGTGCTCAGAGCCATTTGAACCATTTGAATCATAAGAATGTTGGAAGAGAGGAAGACAACTACCAGTCTAACTAAATACAAAATTGTTAAGGCTTTCGTGGCCACTTGTTGACAAACTGCCTATTGGCTTCTGTCTCGGGTTCTTCGGCCGACGTTCATCTAATGATTTTTCTGACGTTTCGCCAGCACGAGTGGGACACAGCGTGTATCGAAAACCGACACCCACGGACCGATACCTGCACAAACTGTCAAACCATCACCCGAGCCAGAAAAGAGGCATGATTAGTATGCTCGTAACGAGAGCAGGACGAATATGTGAGCCGCAATACCTCAAACGAGAAATGCAACACCTGGAAACTGTCCTGAGGAGCAATGGGCACTCCAAAAATTATATTAGAAGTGTAACAGAGCCAAACACTCGGCGAAGTAAGGAACCAGAAAAAGAAATGTCGGGTACGGCCTTTCTGCCATACATTCCCAGAGTGACGGACAGAATCGGCCGTATATTGCGCAAACATGGTGTAAAGACGATTTTCAAACCGACAAGGAAGATCAAAGAGTGTCTTAGATCGGCGAAGGAGAAAAGAGACCCACTTGCAATGTCGGGAATATACCGTATACCATGCACATGCGGAAAAGTTTACGTCGGAATGACTGGACGATCCATCAACACCAGGATCAACGAGCATAAGCGACATTGTAGGTTGAGGCAGGTGGAGAAATCGGCCGTTGCAGAGCACGCACTCAATGAGACCGACCACGTAATAAAATTCGCCGACACGGAAGTTCTGGCTGTAGAGAAGCACTATCACACGCGCTTGTTCAGAGAAGCTGTAGAAATACAAAAACACGCGAACAGTTTGAACAAGAAAGAGGAAAGCCTTAAGGTCAACGGATCCTGGCTTCCCGTACTGCAGCGAACGACCGTCGCAGGTAGCAAGAGGAGAACCGCACCGGAAATGACCGCGGAGAAGCCCTCGGACGTTGGCGCGCCAGGTACATATAGTCTGCGGCCGCGAGCTCGGCTCCAGTTCACCACCGGCAATGGAGGATGAAGCTTTGATAATGCCAGCCACTCGTGCTGGCGAAACGTCAGAAAAATCATTAGATGAACGTCGGCCGAAGAACCCGAGACAGAAGCCAATAGGCAGTTAGTCTAACTAAAATTAAATATTACGATTGCTGCTACATTCTGACACCGGGCAATGTACAGTTAATGTCTCCGCTTGACGACTGCGCCTCACTATCTATGGCCCATATAATATTCCACGTAAGAAATCGCTCACCGTTATCCATGAACTTAATCTATATGCCCCTCACGATAGGACACACAGTCATCCTCTCTAGTCACCCCATAACATAAACAATACTAACTTTACAATGCAATATATACACAGTCCACATAGTGTAAGCCACACTAACTTTAAAATACAATATATGCACATTCTAAACAAACAGCGCAGTTATCTTTTATATCTGTACAGGAAACGTGCAATTCATATCCCCCACCATACCAAATCACCCCCTTTAAATCAGTGAACCGAAGTCACTCTCAGAACTGATGTGCAAGGAGAAGGGTGTCCCACCCGCGGCACAAACACGTTTCTGTTTCTGCTTTCATGCCCGCATTTCTACAGACATCTCCAGACTCGGCGATTACAAGAACACCCATATTTTCGCTATAACATTATACCATTTTAGCTGTACTTCTCGATATCAAGCACCAGGCAACATCCTACCGGTCACTCACCCAACATGCTTCTGAACATACAGACTGGGAATTATTTCATTACTAAAAGGAAACCTTAGCTAAATGGAGTCTGCTCTAGACACCTCAATAACTGAAACAAACAGGCAATCCACCTCGTGATAAAATCGGTGAATTTTCAAAGTCATTCGGTTAACGAATGCGGTATGGCCGTCCAGTGTGGTCGTGCGGTTAAAGGCGCTTCAGTCTGGAACCGCGTGACCGCTACGGTCGCAGGTTCGAATCCTGCCTCGGGCATGGATGTGTGTGATGTACTTAGGTTAGTTAGGTTTAATTAGTTCTAAGTTCTAGGCGACTGATGACCTCAGAAGTTGAGTCGCATAGTGCTCAGACCCATTTGAACCATTTTGAATGCGGTATGTGACCGGTATTTGCAGCTCCCTCACACTGCTAGATATTTATCCAGTATGTGTAAGGTATTCTGTCTAGATACCGTGTCAGGGGCTCCGTTACATTTCCACTGAGTTAAAGGCGATGACTGATTGACAAGGATCACAAACAGTAGTAATTCGTATGCTTACTGAGGTCGTAAGAAATGTACACTAGCTTTTCACGCCTCTAGTGTTATGCTATCTGCTAGAAATGATGTCTTTGACTTGGAATCAGGCCCTCCCATTCAGCCACATACATGCGCCAGATCACAGCCACAAGTGAATCATATCTCCGGCGCCCTCGCATCTCGAACCTATCTGCTACAGTAAAAATCCAATATGGTCTTAGTCAGTCCTTACACATCTTGCAACTGCTTCCATTTCTACGGCTTTGCGCATGTGATCATGCCATTTTAAGTCGGAACTGATCAGAAGTCGGACAAAGCCATATTCACCACCTTCTGCAGTCCGTCTAGAAACAGAGCGAACTGAGGTACTGCGACAGGACCGTGTTTTGACCATTCGGCGGAAATGCGCGCCTTGTGGTGCGTTCCCAAACTACATACAAGCACTACAGATCCACGTCCATTCAAATCTATAAGCCCAACATCCTATCATCGTTATTCTCTACCCCCCTCCCCCCAACAGACAAAAATTAACAACAATAGAAGCTCAAATAACTTCATCCGATACAGAACTCACATAGCCGCCATTACTCGCCCAATGACGCAAAGCTCCGTTGGGGGTCCAGCACGGAGAAAGAGAGACAGAGAGAGAGAGAGAGAGAGAGAGAGAGAGAGAGAGAAAGAGAGAGAGAGAGAGAGAGAGAGGGAGGGAGAGGGAGATAAAGAGAGAGAGAGAGAGAGATAGAGAGAGAGAGAGATTTCGCAATGCTTCCCAGAATAGCACAGCGTGCAGCCCTCCAGGCATTCCCAGCGGCATTCTTTATCCCTCACTGAATTTACCACTCAACCCGCTGCTGCTACTGCTCCCTGTGTTGAACAAACCTATTAAATACACACTTATTGATACGCTACAGAGGGTAGTTTAAAGTTTCATCGCCTCTACTGTAGGAGAATGATCGTATCCCACGTACTATACTGTAAATCGCAAGAAACGCTCAATGTGGCCCTGTTTAGTTGTTTGAAACACTGTTTTCTAACGCGCTTTGTACACTGCCAAACATTTTTTTCCCGCCACGCCTTCGACCTCTATGTCAGATTTTAAACTGGCATTGAGACGCTCTGATCCACGACCTCTCGCAGAAAACTAGACATCACACTATGTACATCATATTCTTACCACCGATAGTATAACACTGAATTAGTTTTCAATAAAACACACTTACAACATAAGGAAACTATAAGAGTTTGGCAGCGTTGTGTAGAGTTTTCAAACTACTGTGATGGAACAAATGATGGCTCGGCGTTCCATTTCGAATTATTCGTAATTTTGCACTCATGTACGCAATCGCTGTTTAGCTGCTAGCAACCCCCAGAAGTTGTCTCCCACCCACAAAACCTCTCCCCCAACTCAAACAAGCTATGCCACTCAATCATTATGTGGCAACCGAATTGTTACAATAAAGGCTGGTGTATGATTTAGACAGTTAACGATTAGCAAGCAGAGTGTTTTAGATGGATTATTATTTAGAGAATTTAGGAGTTGTTTCGCTTTCTAGACGTAAATGTATTACATTATTTAGGAGTGGTTCGTGCGTCTGTAGTCTGTGCAATGCATTATTTTTGACAGTTTACAATTAGCAAACATGTGTGTAGAGTGTTATACATGAGTTATGTAGGAGTAGTTTGCAGGTCTGTATGCTGTGGGGCATGTCAGAGCGTGTGTTCTGTGATACATATACTGCAACTCTAAATAAATTGATCTCAAATAAATAAAGTACAATCATTACTCTCTCCTTCAGCCTAGTGTGTGCTGAGTCTTTTTACCACGTGCCTCAAGGAAGAGGTGGCGGTCGGGCGAATTAGGCTAGTGGTGGCGGTGAGCTTCGTTTGCAGCAATTTTCTTACGTTGGTAGCGAAAACGCAAGTGAGCTTTGTATACTGTCAATATTCAAAATTGGCGCCGGTTCTTAGGAGGAAGTGGCGGTCGGGTGGCTGAGGTTAGTACAAGTGTCCTCTCTTTACCACCATTTTCTTAGGTTGCTAGCGAAAGTGCAAATGACCTTTCTTTACTGCCAGAATTCAAACTTGGTGACGGTTCCTAGGAAGAGATGGTGTTCTGGATCTTGAAATGTAGTTGAAAATAGGTAGTAGAACGCCTTTTTATACCTATATTAAATTGTAAATTGAATTATTTATTATGAGTAAAACTGAAATGCAATGAAGTACTTCATAGGTTAGAAGTGCGATGTGGGTGTTAGCGTATTTACAGAAGACTATGTCCGGCGCACGTATGGAGGTGGCGGCACAGGGTGTGTGACATGAGTGGTTGGACGCCCGCGTTCCATCGGGGTGGCATACGTCTGGTTATAACGCGCACGCGCGAGAGAGAGCAGACGATCATGTGTCATCATGCGATGTCACGGTAGCGTCCTCTGGTGCCAGCAATATGAGGTAGACTCTAGACCTCATGGTGGTGGACACAGTGGGTGCAGCCATCTTGAATAACACTGCATGTTTCCTGTTCTGATATAAGGGTGGCACTCTCTGCTGGCGAGAATATGAACTAAGCCAGTTGGTGTCCGGAGCTCGTGCCGAACATACAGGAATGATATTGTTTAAATAATGATAATGAAAAGCTCAATTTTTATGGGGAAGGGGTTAGGTTAGTGGAGGACGATATCAACTAAGCCATTTGGAGGCCACACTTCGTGGTGAATACACTCGTTGTCGCCATCTTGGATTACGTCACAGATGAGAGCGCCCTCTGATGGTGGCGATGTGTACTAAGTCAGTTGGAGACCTGACCTTGTGGTGAACACACATGCATGGAATTGTTTAAATAAAGTCTTATGTCCAAGTCCTTTTCCCACGAATCCTTAGGAGGTGGTGGCAGTCTGGCGTCAGAGGTTAGTAAAGTGTCTTTTCTTTCGCGCCATTTTGTTAGCTTAGTAGACATATGGGAATTGAATTTTGTTTACTGCAAAAATTAAAAGTTGGTGGCAGTTTGTAGGAAGAGTCTGGCGGTCTGGTGACTTATCTTAGTGGAGATAGGCTAAGTGAGCTATTTTCCTGTGATTTTCTTTTCTTAGTAGAGTTAAGGTTGGTGTGGTGCATTATTCTGTTGGAATTTGAACTTGCCGCCATTTTCTAGGGTTTTGGGGGTTAGGTTAGTGGACGTAGCCCAATTGGTCTATTTTCCCACCATTTTAGTGGTATGATGCATTATCCTGCTGCCGGCCCAAGTGGCCGTGCGGTTAAAGGCGCTGCAGTCTGGAACCGCAAGACCGCTACGGTCGCAGGTTCGAATCCTGCCTCGGGCATGGATGTTTGTGATGTCCTTAGGTTAGTTAGGTTTAACTAGTTCTAAGTTCTAGGGGACTAATGACCTCAGCAGTTGAGTCCCATAGTGCTCAGAGCCATTTGAACCATTTGAACCATTATCCTGCTGGAATTCGAATTTCGTGACAATTTTTTTCTGGAGGGTTAGGTTAGTGGAGGTAGCCCAATTGACCTATCTTCCCCCCAAAATTCAAACTTCCCTCCAAAATCCGCCATCTTGGATGATGTCATGTGCTGTTGCCAAGTCTACACGACGCCATCTTGGATGACGTCATCGCCGCCATCTTGGATACATCTGGCAACAATGGAATGTGGGGCCACACCCCTGTAGCTCTACTATTCAGATTACCAACGCGAGTGCCTTTGCTAACAGCATGGCATAGCCTCTACTGACCATGTCCGTTGCATCTTAGGCAACTGGAAAACTGTGGCCTGGTCAGACGAGTCCCGATTTCAGTTGGCAAGTGCTGACGGTAGGGCTCGAGTGTCGCACAGGCCCCACGAAGCCACCGATCCGAGCTGTTAACAAGGCACTGCGCAAGGTGGTGATGGCTACATAATGGTGTGGGTCGTGTTTACACGAAATGGACTGGGTCCTCTGATCGAACTGAACCGATAACTGACTGAAAATGGTTATGTTCGTCTACTTGGTGACCATTTGCAGCCACTCATGGACTTCATGTTACCAAACAACGATGAAATTTTTGTGGATGACAATGCGCCATATCACTGGGCCACAACTGTTCTCGATTGGTTTGTAGAATATTCTGGACAATTCGAGCGAAGGATATGGTCACCCTGATCGCCTGGTATGGATCCCATCGAACATTTATGAGACATAAGCGAGAGGTCAGTTCCTGTACAAAATCCTGCACCGGCAACATTTTCGCAATTATGGACGGCTATAGAGGCAGGATGGCTCAATATTTCTGCAAGGGACTTCGAACATCTTGTTGTGTGCATGCCACGACGGGCTGCTGCACTACGCCGGGTGGAAGGAGGTCCGATACGATATTAGGAGTTGTACCATGACTTTTTTCTCCTCAGTTTATGAAGGAGGTAGAGACGAGTGGTCACAAGTTTGGTCGACTCATATGAGAACGTCAAAGAAACGAGAAGAAAGCTAAATTTTTGCAGACACTCGCAGATAGATGTCAACTATCCGCGAAAGCCTGCTTACAAAGTTTCAAGAACCAGTATTAAATGAGGAATCTAGGAATGTACTACACCCCACTATGTACCGCTTCTGTGGGGTCTGTGTATTCTAATTACAGAGTGTGTAGAGGCAATTAAGCTCACATTCTTCAAGAGCTCCATGAGCAACTAGAACTGAAAGAATCGCTAACAGTTGATAACAAAGGGAAGCACCTTCCGTCACCCCATCCACAGTCGTTTGCAGAGTACAGGTGTAGATGTAGATGTCGGTTCAGATAGAGATATGACAGTTCTAGTCAAGAGCCTACTCTGTCGACTTGAGTTGAAACTTGTAAGATCTGTGTTGAGATCTAAACTTGAGAGGTGACATGAGCCCCCTCTCATATTTCTATCTTACGATTTTCCTCTCTAATTGCATGCGGTGAAAAGTTGCTATTCCTTCACACGCGGACTTCCCACGCAGCGTCTCTCGTCACCCAGGTGGTCCGGTGACAGGCGGGCTCCGCTGATCTCGAGAGGGTCTAAACCGACGGGTGTGAGGGAGTCGAGTGAATGCTTTCCAGACGCCGACATTGTCAAGAGACACGCCCGTAGGGGCCTGAAGTAGCGGCTGGGCTAGAGGTTCTGTTACTTTGCAGAAACTTAGCGAAAACACTTTCTGGCGGGCTACCAGCGAGGCGTGGGAATGACTTGTGTACCCAGGCAATTGTGGCGGGAAAATTCCCGCGCTTTCTGCAAAATAGTAACTGTGATTGGCTTGCTCAGGGCATAGCTCCGTGACGTAGCAAAATCAGCGCAGAAATTGGCGCCAAGAATCTCCATTGGTGGAATGGTAGTGCTTCTGCAATAGAGTGGAATTTTCCACCGGTTTTCGAGTTGCTGATTGGAACATTTAACCACGGCCACTGTCGTGGGGGCGGGAATGTTGTGTGTTCGGCCTGTACGGGTGCTCTGTGTAGTCGGCTCTCGCCTTTCGGTCGAAGTAGGTTACAAGACTGAGCTCTCGTTGCTCTGGACAGCCTACTTTCCGTTGGCTGTCTAATATACTTTTATGTAATTGTAACTGTTTGACGAAGTTGCTGAAGTTTCGACTTCAACGTAACTTTCCGAGTACAGTTGGCAATTGAGCGTTCTGCGTAGAAGCGGCCTATGTTGTCTGTCTTGAGCAGTTTCGGCTAAAGTTGACTGTGTCGGAGTTACTGTGTGACTTCGCTTGTTAAAATCAATCACTGTTCCATCAGTGATTGTATGGCGGGCCTTCTTCGTCTCCCTCAGAGGCGCATTTGTATTGCTAGGAAGTCTTTAGTCTGGAACAACCAAACCAGGATAATTCGTTTCGGGCTATACTCGCGACATTATCATCACCACGACAGGACGTCGAAGCAACCAGCCATCGCCTCCGGTACGACAGATCGTGTTCTGGCAGTTAAGAAGACAGTTTGGTAATGTATGTCCGCAGCACCGGCAGATAGGGATTTTCCTAGGTGATAATCAGAGCTCAGCAGAGCGCGCCTGTTCGTCTTTTTCTAACTTTGTTCTGTCTTGGGTAGCAGCAATTAATGTTGGGTTAGCTGTGTGTCTCTCTTAAGATTTGAGTGGCAAGGAATTGGCTCCACATACCACTTCGTCATAAACCTCACAATCTAGTTTAGGGACAACTTCACGTTCACAGCGTTTGTTTGAGTATCCAATTTGAGCCAATTTGATGTGTTATAAATGTTTCATGTGTTTTTGTTTATTATTTTGTGTTTGGTCTTAATAAATCATATTGTTATTTTGGACAGAACTTTCATTCTGTTAATCGGTAGAGCAACCCTATCATTTCTCACTACGTTAATGAAACCTTCCTTTATTTAACTTATTTATCAAATTAAATTATTGCAGGTGCCAAACTCTTTTCTACTCCACTTGCAGGGTTGATTACAGTCAGTTCGCATATATTTTTTAATCCATGTGCAACAGCAAAAGTCGGAGTTAGAACAGGGGGGGGGGGGGCTTAGAGCATCATTTACATATGTAGATTCTAGAAGAATTTAGTGTTAAATACACTGATAGCCCCGGAACCTCGCAAACTGTCGCCAAATAATGTTTTTAATGTAATATTTCATTGAACATAATTTTTCGTATCTCTGCATGACTGAAGAATCAATCAAGATCTGATGGATATTGGTTTGCCCTGGCTTTATTTATGTAGTACTAGCTGACCCGGCGAACTTCGTACCGCCTAACAGTCAATGAATGTCGTGTTACCTTTTAGCTGAACTAATTTAGGCTTTGATGAACGTAATACAATGATACAAAATAATATTAATATAGATAGAAATATAAAAGTATTTTATTTTGATGAATGATGATGAATACATACAGAATGAGAATAAAAATTTAAAAAATAATAATAATTAAGTATTTCAAACACATGTCAGAAAAAAATCATTGAAAACTATGTTGTGCAGGTTGGGACACACTCTGATTAATTCATTAATCGGATTTTCATTCAAGCACCTTGTGGTAAACGACATTCTTTGTTTTTTGGTCAGGCGCAAGAACAAATAATGCGGATGTTTTGCCGACACGTGAACATGCCACGTACAATTGACCATGAGAAAAACACGCATTTTTCTAGATTGAGGCCACAAATAGTCAAGGATTGGCCCTGTGATTTGTTGATCGTCATGGCGAAGGCAAGACGAATCGGGAATTGAATTCGTTTAAACTCAAAGGGCATATCTGTTGGGATCATCGGAATCCTTGGAATAAGAACTTCCTCATCTTTAAATTTTCCTTTAAGTATCGACGCGTGAATCACATTGCTCATCAGTTTTCTTATCACCAAACGCGTTCCATTGCACAGTTTTGATTGGTTTAAATTTCTAAGCATGATGACTACCGAGCCAACCTTCAGTTGTAAATTGTGCGGTGGTAAACCAGGCACATCCAAGGAGTTCAAAAATTCAGTTGGATAATTAGTGGCTTCTTCTTCGTTTGTTACACAGTCGATAGATTTGAATGAATACAGAGTACCTACGATTTGATTTTGAATTATAAAATTGAGGTCATCTACATCTTTATTTTTAGCCGCCAAAATTGCTCGCTCACTTAACCATTTAGTATTTTTGTGGTTAGCAATGATATCCGGAAATACTTTGTTGATAAGCTCGTCTTTTGATGAGACGAAATTGCAAAAATTTGGAGGAAATGAAATCAAACCGCTCGATTCGTCAACAGGAACACGGCCATAACCGATAGTCAGCAATTGCTTCGAGAAATCATCAGCAGATAGATCGTTCAACAATGCAACTCTCATATTTACAGACAGTTGAAGTTTGTTTACATATCGCCACAGATTTGATGCTTTGAGGCAAGCGTTTATTTCGTCGGCAGCAGTAGATCTTGGAATTACTGGTAGTGTTTGTCGGAAATCGCCAGATAGTAAAATCATTGAACCACCAAAACATCTCGAGTCATTGCGCAGATCTTTTAATGTTCGGTCTAGTGCTTCCAATGCGCGTTTGTGCACCATTGTGCATTCGTCCCATATGATGATTTTTGATGCTACTAAAACTTTGGCCATTGCGGAATGTTTCGAAATGTTACATGTCGGTTCTTCAGTAGTTTGAAGGTTTAATGGAAATTTTAACGCTGAGTGAGCCGTACGGCATCCGTCTAACAATGTGGCCGCTATTCCAGAAGAAGCAATTGCTACCGCAATTTCGGATCTCGCACGTACAGTGGCCAAAATCAATGACATGAGGAATGTCTTCCCAGTTCCACCGGGGGCATCCAAAAAAAAAATAAGCCACCATTTCCATCATCAATTGCATTAATCAGTGTATCATAGACTTCCTTCTGCTTAGGATTCAACAGTGGTACATTCGTTTGAACTGATTGGATTAGTTCATGTGGATCATATTCACGTTCACGTTCCAATTCTCTATTAAATGCGTCATTCATTCCGCGATCTGGCGCTGGCATTCCTAACCTAACTAACAAACTGCCGCACATGAGGTAACACATATCTTCGATCAAGAGCAAAGCCTGGTTATGCATCTCCTCATTCGCCTCAAGATCGGGATTTCTTGAGCTGACACGAATTCGATATAAAATGTCTTCTGACATGTTATCTTTGTATTTGTTCCACAGGTCACGTGGGTTCGATGGGAAGCATGTCGAAATGATGATAGCAAATAATGTGCGTATCTGACTTGGAGATGCAGAAATAATTGCTTCAGCGATTGTCGTGTCCCAATGAGTATCGTTTTCAAGCAAATTCAGCTCTTGACATGTTGCACGAAATGTGGGGCACACTATACCATTAACAGTTCGTAGTGATTCAAATGATGTTGGCCCTCGAACATGTACCAGCAACAACCGCAAATAGAAACATTCATCATTCTTCGGATGAACTGTGTAAATACGACCAAGAGCATCAGCAGAACGCATATCTGGATGACCAGGAACTGCATCGCCTTGCTTTCGACGTTGAAATTTCTTCGATGTAGCGTTCCAAGTGTAATAACGTGGCATTTCCGAGTAAAGCAACGTTCGTGCGAACGGATCGTTTTGACAAATCGCAAAGAAACTGGTCAGTGTTGTCGCTGGAGGTGTTTCGGCACGTTGAGCAGCATTCGACGCTGTGAAATATACTCTCTGACCGTTCTCTAGATGCACCCCCAAATGTACAACAGTGGGATAACGTTCGTGAATAGGGAATGAGAATATACGCCAAATTGCTTCATTGCAGTTCACATATCTACCAACTTGATAGCGCGTGATTTCATCGTTGATATTGGATGTTTGGATACCAAAAACCGCCATGTCGCTCCCTTTCGTGACATATTTGCAAATGTATTTAATAGATTTGACCGAATTGCAATACTCAACATTACAATGTGCCTTGAATGTTTTGGAAAGAAGTGGCGAATATGGAACAATCCAACTGTTGTCAACTATGAAATCGTTTCCTTTCACTTTAGTTGTGATAGTTCTACCATTATCATCGGGCGATCGACGCCGATACAATGGATAACCATCGTTGCCTGTAATGGTCTCTGCCGTGAATTTTCGCGGATACCGTTTGGAACACTTGCCGTCGACCATGCACGGTGATTGGCGGTTGATAGTGCCACATGGTCCATGAATCATATTCGTGATTACAACATCATGTAGGTCTGGATCGGTTTCAGGAGCAGGAATCTCCGCACATATGATGTCATCTATTTGATCTGGCCGAATTCTGTCTACTAACCAAATTAGAATGTGAGCATGCGGTAGGCCTCGTTTTTGCCATTCGACTGAATACACCCAGCATCGAGTAATCCCAAAGACGTGTTGCTTAACAATGTAATTTATTAGTGACCGAATTTTTTGCTTGAAAACCCGTGCGGTGATGTCGTGTCGATCACTTGATGTTTGTCCGGGAAGCAGCAATTGAATAATTTCCACCCATTTCGGATTACATGTAAATGTAATGAATAGATCTGGCCGACCATAATGACGAACATATGTCATTGCATCTTGCGCATATTCATGCATATGACGCGGGCTACCTGTGTATGTCGCTGGTAAAATAGTCAATCGACCAACATTTTCTGAATCTCCTTCTGTGCTTATTGCATCGCGTAAATGAATATACTCATTCGAACGCAATTTAGCTTGATTCAACCGGATGAAAGTCAGGCGCTCCGTTTCGATTTTAACGTACATGTCAACGCAGTATTGTTGAAGCAGTCGACGAAATCGCAACAAATAATTGTCAGAATTTTCACGAATCATCAAACGATATGCGTAATAATTCATCGAACTAACCTTCTTGGTAGTTTCCTCACCTGAAACAAATACAGCAAAAATTGTATTTTAGAACCCCTAATAGGTTAACGACTCTTACAGCTACTCTCTACTAAATTAGGAGTGACAACTTTTTTTGTGTACCAAAAGCAAACAGAATAAAATGTATATCGAGTTAAAATGAAAACAATGATATTGATCTTACCATTCAATGGATTAATCATTTTGATATTAAAGTGATATCCATCGTCTCCTTGCCAAAACATCAGCGGGTATTGTAATGCGTCATATGAGCGGTGTGTTTCATATATTCTTTGTAGTTGCCCAGTATTGCGTCGTGTAAGCACAATATCACGTGTTACCAAGTTTTCACCAACAATCAGGATTGCCACTTCACCGATTGTTGGAGCATTAAATGTGCGTTCATGTGTTCCAGCTGGTCTTTTATCTGCTCTGATTACAACTTTATAGTCATCACTTGGCATGCGCTCTAAAGCAGTCTTGAACAGCCTGACCAATGCATGATGTTCATGAAGCATTTGCTGCAAATCTTGGAGAATTGCTCTTTTCGTAGCTGTGTTGATCCCTTGACGCCGGTCAAGTTGTTCTTCCATATTGCCCATGAAGTATATTTGCAAGAATTTGTGCTGTGCACCTTCAATAGGTTGCAATGATCCAATGCGATGGCAAATCTGGCCTTGAATCTGTAAATTCAAAGCCATAGTTATAGTTAGATTTACAAACACTTTTTTTTCAAATAATAACATACCATTTTTGTTTTAGAGACAAATACAGAAATCTAACAAACTACACTCCAAATTTTTTTTACAATCATAGAAAATAAAGTTTTTCACGTAAATTACCTTAAATGTCGGATTATATCCGTGTTCTTCGATAATTTCCGCTCCAAATGAAGTCATTTGGAAACAGACATTGTATTTTTGAGTGTTCGCTAGAAAACGTCGTGATTCTAGTGTTTCGCCATAAAGCAGGGAACGCAATGGCTCTGGTGGCGGGACCACTAATGGCAATGTCACTTTACCACTAAGGCAGCACAAAGCAGGCGTTTCACCAGCAAACTTGAATGCGCCACAGTGCTGGCAAACAACGTCCATTGGACCAATGCAAACTAAACGATGCAAGCTGTAGTCGATGGTGCAATCATATCGAAACGCTGCTCGATTCAAATCAATACTTGAACCATTTCTTCTTGCACTTCGAAGATTATTCCTCTGTTCATCTGTACGATAAGCTCGACGATTTCTCGTTTCTAATCTAGCCGTTTCACGGGCTGCCTCTCTTTGCTCTTGTGTTTGAGAAGCACGAATTAAGGCCGTTCTTTGCTCCATCCTAACGCGGCGCTCTTCTCGGGCAATTTCTCGTTCTTCGTCAGATAATTGACTCGCGATATTCCGTTGCCTAATTGCATTACGGCTCCGCTGGGAAAGATTAGATCTTCTAGGACGCGGCATTTTTATTAATAGTAATACTGAATATGCACTCGCACAAAACCACATAAAACAATCGAGACATAGACAATAGCTTATCAAGAAAAATCATAGACAACCTATGAAAAGACATTTACACTTTTGTTAACCTGGAGAATAAATCTTTAATTAATTTAATAAATAATTTACACAAATTAATGTCTAAAACAAACAAATATAACAGTACCCACCTGAACTTTCGAGACATTTTACACAAAATAAATTTCTGAACGCACACATAAATAGTTGTTACAGTATTTGACAGGATTGGACAACAAATGTTTGACATGTAATAAACAAATGAGCATTTATTGAAATGATTAAGTATTCATTACACATTTCTGAACGCACGCGTAATATTTTTCAATCTTTTTTTAAAAAAAATACACATAATAGTTTATTCATCCATTTTAAATAGTTTATGAACGCACGCATAAATGTCAATCATTACTTACAGATTTTGACAAAAAAATTTGACAGCTCCGAAACTAAAGAACTTTTAGGGAAAATAACGCATTTTTCAAGTATTCGTCAATTTTTCATTATTTTTAAGATGTATTCTGCTATTCGGGGTGGAGACAAATCCAACAAATCAAAAACCATGAAAATTTTTATTCGTCAATTTTTCATTATTTTTAAGATGTATTCTGCTATTCGGGGCGGAGACAAATCCAACAAATCAAAAACCATGAAAACTGGTCCAGCAGATCTCGAGTTATAAGTGTTGTAACAAACCCGACTTTGTTTTATATATATAGATTTTCAAAGTGCACTGACTTTTCCAAAAAAGTAATGCGCATTTAATATTTTCTTAGACATACTTTCTGTGTTTGTGTCAATGTAAATATTAAGTGTACAACGGAAACGTCAATTGGTTCCTTGATGACTACACAAATGGCTCTTTATTCACAAGAAGCAATGAATGCTATTGAAAGGGACTCTGGAGTTAATTTCATATTATTAGGTTCCCAGAAGGCTTTTGATATCGTTCCTCAGAAGGGGCTTCTACTGAAATGCTTGTCGCAGCTGTGCGACAGGATCCGACAAAGTCATCGGACCGTCGCAGTCAATCGCAAAATGGTTTGGACAAGATATGTATGATGTGAAAAGTAATGTGTGGTATGAAAACTGATTCTAAACAATAAAAAATTTGAGGTTCTCCACATAGGCACCAAAAAGGAATCCTAAAATTCCGATTACTCTAAAATTCACACAAATATAAAGGACGTCGATTCATTTAAATACCTGCGGCTCAGTTACCAAGAATGGAAATTAGAACCATAAAACAGAAAATCTTGAGGGTAAGGCGATCCAAAGACTGCTTTTTATTGGCAGAATACTTAGAAGATGCAAGAAATATGCTAAAGAGACTGCTTACACTACGTTTGCCCGTCCTCTCCTGGGGTATTGATATGCGGCATAGAATCCTTACCAGATGAGAGTGACGGACAACACCGAAAAAGTTCAAATACAGGCAGCTTGTTTCATATTGTCGCGATTTAGGAGAGGGAGTGTCACGTATGTGTTACGCGAGTTGGGGCCGCAATCATTAAAGCAAAACAGTTTATCGTCGCGGAGGGATCTTTCCACGAAATTTCAATCACCAACTTTCTCCCCCGAATTCGAAAGTGTTTTGCTGACTCCCAGCTACATATGGAGAAATGACCGTACGAATAAAATAAGAAATTAGAACTTGCAAGAAGAGATTTATGTGTTCGTTTTTCGCGTGTGGCATTTGAGAGTGGAACAGTCGAGAAATGGTCTGAAAGTGGTTCTATGAACCGTCTGCCAAGCCCTTGAAGTGTGAACTGCAGAGTAGTGATACGGTGGAGCCCTTTACACGATGGTTGTGTTCGTGCCTTCAGTGAGACTGGTAGGCCTACAGCTGCTACGGCTCCATCCCGCGGCACTGCACGTGACGGGCCAGGCCACACAAAGCCTTCCTTGTGCTGCGGATGCATGTTTCGACAGAGTCTTTTTCTTTTTTTCGTTTCGCTCTGACAGACCGGATAGACTCTGTTAATTTGGTTGATATTTTTCCAGTTGTTTTCTCATTGGAAGATGAATGTGCTTGACTGAGAAATTCTACATATTGGAATGCAGAAATATCCAGTAAGATCTAGAAAAAAATATCCGCTGTGTGCAAAGACTGACAACTTGCTCTTCACATAGAGATGTGCGAAGCTGTACACTTTGCGTAACTAAGTGTTTAACCAGTCACAATTGGCGTCAGCCATATCGTACAAATGCGAGGGCGTGCTGAAAATTAATGCCGCCGAATTTTGATGTGAAAACTCTTCAAACTTTTTAAATAAAACTAACGTTATTAACATTTTTACATCTATATTATGCATGCATGTCCGAAAAAACATTGCATCGTCATTCTTAACAACACAGACACAGCTATATCGCACCCCATAGACACTTCGTAGATAAAATTAGGCAAATAACAAACCGTACAGACGGCCACACGTAGTTATTTTTCCCACCATTCGTGATGTAAATGTAATAATTTTTGTTACAATAAATTTTAACCATTTCAAAGGACTTTATAGATGTAGTAGACTTTTTCGAGTAGAAGTTGCCAAATGAAAAATTAAGAAGAAGATATTTTATTTATTTCGGATACTGGCATATACGCCCATCAGGAACCATCGGCAGAACATTATCCAAAACTGTAGTCCACAACGTGTTGTAAATAACGGAAGAGTAGTACCAAGAAAAGTGTTTAAATGTAACATACTTGTTATGGACTGTGAAAATCTAAAATATAAGCAGCACGGGAAGAGACAGCTAAATAATTCGTTGACTGATCGGAACATTACGAAAGGTGATGGAAGTTTATGTCTATGTTGATAGCTATTAAAATTTGTGTCCTTGCGAATGAGTGAACAGTGCCGTAACAGTTGCACCATTATTTTGATATTCGTTAACAGCTACAGAAAGAAGAAAGACAGATGTAACAGGCTGTTTTCTCATACACGGCAAGTTTCTGAAAGCCAGATCTGAGAGGGAGTGAAACACCCTGGTAACAGTTTGAGGGAGCCCTTAAAAGCTTATTTGGTTGCAAGCATATGAACATAATGGAGAAATGATATATGATAACTTTAACTAGATGGCTTAGTCTTTCGAATATTGTGATTGTAAGTAAATCTGTCCTCAGTCCTAAAGTTGGTTTGAACACAGCACTACTTTAATATGCGTGGTCCTATTGGAGACGGCATGGCCGTCCCTTGCCACAACTTCTGAACTTACCTACCCAGCAACTTATAGACGACCAACACTTTACGTGGACTACGAACCACGGACAACTTGGAATTTATCACATTAATAGTTCATTTCCAGAGGTGAAAGAATCAACAAGTGGCGGAAAATTCTGAGGATCTACTGCGGCTTGAACAACAGACATGTCGATTTGCACTCTAGCTCTCACTGAGTTACTAACGATTGTGTATGGAATAGGAACTAGCAGATGTTATAAGATTTAATGTTGTTGATTTGCAAAAAAATGGCTCTGAGCACTATGGGACTTAACATCTGAGGTCATCAGTCCCCCAGAAGTTAGAACTATTTAAACCTAACTAGCCTAAGGACATCGCACCCGTGCATGCCCGCGGCAGGATTCGAACCTACGACCGTAGCAGTCGCGCGGTTCTGAACTAAAGCGCCTAGAACCGCTCTGCCACAACGGGCGGCTGTTGATTTGCAAAAATGCAGTAAGAGGCGTAGTGGCCACCTTACATTCGAGGTTTAAAATTGGACTAGCCACACTGTTTATTGAGTGGCTTTCTTACGGGTCTCGATTATACACCGTTTTCAAAGACAGAATGGAAAATACGCAGAGTATCATTACTGTAGCATTGGGTTACATTAAATCCCCAATAGAACCGAAGCATCTGGACATCTCACCATAAACAAAACCATTCCATATCAAAAACACTGCGTACACGAACATAAATGGATACATTGTACCTGGCCATCTGTTGAGCGATTAACGCCAAATTTCGCCGCAGTGTCCTAACGGATACGTTACTCGTACGTCTGCACTTGTTTCTCGCAGTGTTGCTAATCTGTTAGCACTGACAACTCTACGCTGCTTTCAGTCACTAAGTAAAGGTCGTCGGCTACTGCGTGGTCAGTGGTAAGAGGCAATGCCTGAAATTCGGTTTTCTCGGTATACTCTGGCACTGTGAATCTCGGAATATCGAATTTCCTGACGATTTCCTGCATGGAATATCCCGTGCGTCTAGCTCCAACTACCATTCCGGGTTCAGAGCCCGTTAATTCCCGTTCCGCGGCCATAATCATGTCGGAAACCTTTTCACGTGAATCACCTGAGTAGAAAGAACAGCTTCCCCAAGGCACTGCCCTTTTATGCTTTGTGTTCGCGATACTACCGCTATCTGTATTAGTGCATATCGCACCTCACTGTATAATGTTGAACTGAACTGGCTAGTTAGTAAGGATATCTCAGAAATACTGACTGTTTCCCGTAGACCAGCCTGGATAGCTTTGCGCGATAGCATGCCGCTTGCGGAATTCACAGAGGGGCGCCAGCACTGTGTACCGCCCAGCCAGCATGTGGCTAGGTGAATACCGGGCTGGTACCCACGTCCAGCCTCAGTTACAGGATTAGCAAATATTCAAATATTTACAAAACGTACGTACACTTTCACACGGAACAACAGTAGACCCAGACAGATGGGACCAAGAATTTCGTCCCAGAGGGACGACAGGAAGGTGGCGACAGGAAGAGCATCCAGCCACTCTCTTCAGCTACCGTTGCAAAATCCAGACCGAGACGCCGATCCTGTGAGAAAAAGGGATAAGGCCAGGAAATGAGTGACTTTTCTCATATTGATTTGTTTAAATGAGAGAATTCGCTGGGATTCGTTGATGTTGATGTGTTAGGACGTTTCCAGAACACGTAGAGTGGAAAGAAACTCATTTCATTTGTGAATTCATGAAGCCCTGTCTTATATGTGATCGACATTCACTACAATTGTCTGCTGCGTCTGGCGCACCAACGACACAGATTTTGCTTCCGAAAACGAAATAGCTGGATTAACTTTAGTCTCGAAGACGCACGGAGAAATTACCAAACAACATTGTCAAGTTTCGGTGGAAACAAAGGCGCTTAACGTATTGAAAATTGGTGGAAGGAAGGAAGATTGGGTTTAACGTCTCATCGACATCGAGGTCACTAGGACGGAGCACAAGCTTGGATTGAGTCAAGGATGGGGAAGAAAATCAGCCGTACCCTTTCAAAGGAACCACACCGACGTTTTCCTGTAGCGATGTAGAGAAATCAAGGAAAACCAAAATGTGGATGGCCGGATGCGGATTTGAACAGTCGTCCTCCCGAATGCGAGTCCAGTGTGCTAACCACTGAGCCACATCGGTCGGTCGTTTTGAAAATTGAGCTTTTACAATGTTCCATTTCCTACGACACAAAACGTCACTGACAAATTGTTAGAACGTTAAAACAATGTTTCGTATATTTATACTGAGTTAAAATTTGATAGTCGACTACCTATGTGCACACCCATGCAAACAAGTGAAGCACTCGAATGGAAAAGAGGAAACGAAATAGAACTTCTCCACTGGTTGAGAGGGTATGTGATGTTATTCCAGTGATTGCAAAATGGAGTCTAATTTGCAAGGATCTTTGCAGTACGAGCCCACTTATCAGTATGCCGTTGAGCCCTTCTCCCCCCTCTGGTCTGGATGCATGCACTGATTCAATTGGAAAGAGGGGGCGTAAACCGTTGTGTTGTATCCTCTGCCCCACAACTGTTTATATGGTTCCTGTTATAATCGATAATGACACTAAGACAGAGTTGCTGTCCAATCTGATCCCACATTTGGTCCACCGAGGACAGATCTAGGGTGCTTACTGGCCACGGGAGTACCTCAACATCACACGGACGGTTCATAAAAACAAGTGCAACGTGTGGACGAGCATTGTCCTGTTGAAAAATAGCACCGAGGTACTGTCGTCTGAGAGGTAGCACACGAGAATGCATGAGGTACTGTTTTGCGTTAGAGTTCCTTCAACTACTACCAGTTGCGACCTGAAGTCACACCCAACGGCCCCCGGCGCCACGAAACTAGGAGTAACAATGCTGTGCCTCTCCAGAATATAATAAGATTATCACCTCTTCCCCTGTCGCCACCATGCTTGCGGAAGATGGTCGTCCACAATAGTGGAGGACCGCAATTCATCGCTGAACACACAACGCGATGACATTCGTAAGTAGTCCGTGTTTCCCGGTCATGGCACCACACCAAGCAGAGCCGTTTGTGTTGTGGTGTTAACGACAGCCTACGCAACGGACAGTAATTACCTAATCCAGCTGCTGCGAGACTCCGACCAATGGCGTAAGATAACGCAGAATGTTGTAGGGAATCAATTAATTGTTCTCCGATGGCAGGCATAGATGTGAAGGCTTTACGGTGTGGAATACAGAGATCCTTCCTTGTGGTGGTTCCACAGAAACCTTGAGGACGAGTACTCCCGTCCAGTCCAACATCGAGCCACCGTCACGTGTGAAAGCCCCACATATTTGGATATTACACGATTCGAACAGCTGTCCAAATGGAGACCCACAACGTGGTCCCATTAAAACTCTGACAGTTGCTGGTAACGCTGTCTCACACATCTGCATGGCATTTCCGTGTCGTTCACAGTGCTCACTGAACATCTTAGGTTGGTCGCGCCGAATATACAGGGTCTAACGGATATAAGTGCAAATATTTCTATACGTGGTACCTTCATATGTACACACATCAGTATGTTGGTTGTTTTTTGTCTGCGCCAAACAGTCTTCTCACAAACATATCTCAAGCTTAAGACCCGATGTTTCCTGCATTGCTATACCTGGGCCGCGAAGTGAACAACGCCTGGCAGTATATATTATCCGATCGTTCATCGCACAGGGCGCGAAGAGTTATTGCATCCTTATCATTATCAGAAAATTCAGCATATTCACGATGCGGGCTATCCACAAAGAGCTACATTCCGTAACTGACTCCTGGAACAGTGTGGAAACAACGCAGAGGTTCTTCGGAAAGTACTGGTGACAGATGAATCTACGTTCATTAGTGGCAGTCGTGTGTGAATATGCATAATGTCACACCTGGGCACACGGAAATCCTTATACCATTCGACGGGGCAGATTTCAAATGAGATTTTCTCTAAACGTGTGGGCCAGATTCATCGGAGATACACTGCTGGATCCATTAGAGCTACCTGCGGGGCTGACAGGTGCTCGTTACCTTCACCTGTTACAGTCTTCATTGCCAGAGTTTCTGGATAACATTCCACTTCAAGAACGTCTCGAGATGTAGTTTATGCACAATGGGGTACCTTATCATACCAGTAGAAAGATTCGTCGATGTATGGTGATCGCCTGTTTCCCAATCGATGGGTTGGCGTGGGAAGCCATGTGTGTTGGCCGCCCGAATCTCCTGACGAAAATTCACTGTATTTTCATTTCTGGGGGTATGTCAGTGAGCTCGTCTACAGAAAGAAATGTCATCAACGGTGAAACCACTCTTAGATGACAAATCTGGGACGAGTCAGAGCATTGTGGTGTCATCGCTTACAAGCCCGCCGTGAAGCTGACAGAGGCCATTTCGAACATTTGCTTTGAAGGACGTGACAGAAATCAGGGTTGTATTCTCTTATGGAAGCTCGTAAGAGCCTTAATTCCATCTGTTATGCACATTAAAAGAAACAATAGAAAGGTAAGCACTGGAAATGCCAGGATAAGCTTCAAATCCTCAATTAGAGGTTTCTACACCTTTGTAATCACCTTCATCCTTGTTTGTGGTAATGGACACTTCGGATATCACAAATAATGATTGATAACTGATTGTTATGTCACACTAAGAATGTGTGTACGACAAATAATGCCTTTTTGGGGTACGTAAGAACCGTGACAGAATCATCCATTTGTTGTTAGTTGTGGGAGAGTGACCTCCATATTTGTTGTCGCAGGACGTGCCGCACCGCTATACCCATCTCAGCAGCCCCTCCTCTTATCTCAGGGAAACGTTAACGGCTTGCTTGTACCACGCATTACGTATAGATACTACCCTATCTAAAAACATACGACTTGAAACATCTACAATTATTTGTCTGCAAATGACGTAAATACTAATGTTATGTTTTTCAGTATACCGTCCTCACCAACGAACAGAAATGTCTGCACTTATATCCAATATGCCTTGTGTATCCTATCAGGCCTGGTAACGGCAGCACTAAACACGAACAACACTAATGTACGGTGGTGGCTGTCCTATCTGTCACAGAGAATACCAGTAGTAGGACTACCTGTGTACGGCCCCACATTCCATTGTTGCCAAATTTATTCAAGATGGCGTCGATGACGTCATCCAAGATGGCGACATGTAGACTTGGCCACAGCACATGACCTCATCCAAGATGGCGGATTTTGGCGGGAAGTTTGAATTTTGGTGGGAAGATAGGGCAACTGGGCTACCTCCATTAACCTAACCCTCCAGAAAAAAAATTGGCGGGAAATTCAAATTCCAACATGATGATGCGGTACACCTACGATAATGGCGGGAAAAACGGACTTGTCTTTATTATTTAACGAGTTTCAAGCAGATGTGTTCTCCACTGGGTCTGGACTGCAACTGGCTTAGTTCATATCGGTGCCATGAGAGGGCGATCTCCTGACGTCAGATCATGATGCAAGTACCGTTATTCAAGATGGCTGCACCCACTGTGTCCAATACCATGAGGTCCAGGGTCTACTTCAAACCACCGGCACCAGAGGACGCTACCGAGATGTCGCATGATGACACATGATCATCTGCTATCTCTCGTGCACGCACGTTATAACCAGATACGCGCCAAACCTACGGCCCACGTCCATCCGGCCGCTTACATCGCACACCCTCGGCCGCCACCTCCATACACGTGTTTATTTGGGAGCAGTTTACTTAGGGATGGAGTATATGTCTTGCGGAACACACACTCTGACATGCCCCACAGCATACAGACCTGCTAATTACTCCTACATAATATATTGCTTCCCCCTACTTATACTTCCCGAGGAGATCACGAATGTAAAATTAGAGAGATTAGAGCGCGCACGGAGGCTTTCAGACAGTCGTTCTTCCCGCGAACCATACGCGACTGGAACAGGAAAGGGAGGTAATGACAGTGGCATGTAAAGTGCCCTCCGCCACACACCGTTGGGTGGCTTGCGGAGTATCAATGTAGATGTAGATGTAGATGTACAAATCTCTACACACACTGTTACTAATTGTAAACCGTCAAAAATAACACATTGCACAACCTATAGACATGCCAACCACTCATAAAAAATTCAGGGCATTTACGTCCAGACAGCCAAACAACTTGTAAATTGTCAAAATAATAATCCATGTAAAAGACTCTGCTTGGTAATCATCAAGTGCCTAAATCATACACCAGCCTTTATTGAAACAATTAGAGGCAGCACCACCGCCAAGTGTATTCGCCACTGAGTACATAGCCCAACTGACTTAGTTCATATTGATGCCACTAGAGGACGCCGTAGTGACGCAAGTACCGTAATGTTAGATGGGACCACCTAGTGGGTTCACCATGAGCTCCAGACCCCAACTGGCTTAGTACATTTCCCCGCCAACAGAGGGCGCCACGGTGACACCAACTAATGACACAAGTACAGTTATCCATAATTGCGGCAAACCGTGTGTTCTCCACGAGGTGTAACACTCAGTACCACCAGCAGAGGACACTGTCGCCCCTTTGGTGACGTAAACCAAGATGGTGAGGGAATACGACTCACCCTGCTCTGGGCTGCTGGGGAGAGTAAGGATGGAGTGCACTCTATTTATTTTCAAACAACTTATTTAACGATAGAGTATATCTATTA
This sequence comes from Schistocerca serialis cubense, assembly GCF_023864345.2. Taxonomy (NCBI): domain Eukaryota; kingdom Metazoa; phylum Arthropoda; class Insecta; order Orthoptera; family Acrididae; genus Schistocerca; species Schistocerca serialis. The sequence continues at coordinate 10,771,791 of NC_064640.1, forward strand.
CACTGATACAAAAGATCCACCCTAATGTGCTTGGCGTCAAGTTACACAGCCCACAGACACGCAACCAACTCGTAATTTCATTACACAATAGCAAACTGATAAAACGTGCTCAGGTTTCCAACCACATCAATTGCTTAAAACTATACTAGCTTTTGGCCAAGCACTCCTTGGCCATTGTCAAGTGTTATGACTCCCAGTGGGCTGTTGGTGCACCCTTACATACGCTAGCTGTCGGCTGTGACGTCACTGGTGCCCATGACATTGTCATATATGGGCATGTTTTGAGTCGGCGTTCGATGTGCCCTCTTCAACTGCGTGATCGTTGGATCCCACGCAAGGCTCAGCTGTAAGCCGCCGTCTCTATTCAGGGTGTATGCCGTAATTTTTATTTCAATAGCTTCCTTTATTGAACTATCCCAGAAGCTGTTAGTGCAAAGGACGACAGAGGTATCGTCAGATTTATGTGGTGACCGTATTCTAATGCAAGCTCACCTAACACAGACTTCTCTGGATAGTGTAGGCGATAATACCTCTCATGTTCTTTCCTGCGTTGTTCCACAGTGCGCACTGGTTGTCTGATGTACTTCTGGCCACACTCACAAGATATTTCGTAGACTGCAGGTGTTCTGAGAACTACTGCGTCTTTAACTGGTCTCAGTAATTGACGGATTTTAGTTGGAGGCTTGAAGACTGATTTGATCGTGTGTCTTTTCAACAGGCGGTTTATCTTGCCCGACACAGAGCCACGGAATGGCAGCAAAGCAAGTTTCTTTTCCTGCTCTTCGTTGGTGGTCTTATTCTGATATTTCCCAGAAATCACTTCTTTCACTTGATGGGCGTTGGAGCCGTTATTCCCGAAAACCTTGCGTAGGTGGCTCAGTTCGTGTGGCAGATTGTTGTCAGTAGTAGGGCAAGGTTTCTGTCGCCCCACTTACCTCTGTTGCGAAATTTATTCAAGATGACGGCGATGACGTCATCCAAGATGGCGGCATGTAGACTTGGCAACTGTGCATGACGTCATCCAAGATGGCGGCTTTTGGCGGGAAAATAGACCAATTGGGCTACGTCCACTAACCCAAACCTCCAGATAAAATAGGCGGGATGTCTGAATTCCAACAGGATAATGGCGGGCTTCTCATTATTATTTATTATCATTTATTATTATTTATATTCATTTATTATTATTATTCATTATCATTTATTAACATTCATTACCATTCATTATCATTTATTATCATTTCTTACTATTTATTATTATTATTTATTATTATTATTGGTCTACCTCCACTAGAAAATTCCCTCCAAATTCAAATTCCATAACGATAATGGCTGCAAAACCATACTTGTCTTTATTATTATTCATTATCATTCATCATTTATTACTATTTATTATTATTTATTATCATTTATTATTTTTTATTATTTATTATCATTTACTATTATTTATTATTATTGGCCTACCTCCAGTAACATAGAAAATCCCGCCATGTTCAAATTCACACGCCATAATCTCTGGAAAACCGTACTTCTATTTATTATTATTATCATTTACTATTATTTATAAGCATTTATTATCATTTATTATTATTTATTATTATTTATTATTATTTATTCAAGATGGTCTATTTTTGTGGCAAGAAAGTCAAGTCCTACCTTTTTTTTTTTTAATCTTTATTGACACCATCTATAATATTTACACAAAAGGAACCCACCACCTTAATGATTAGTGGGTCATAATAATACTACAATGTTATATATTCAGCAGCAATTTTTGTTGTTATTACAATGGTACTATGTTTATTATTGTGAACTACAGACAGGATACAATACAGGGTAATAGGCAGACTACAGCTATTAATCTATACTACTTGCTAATTGTTAGTTTTCTTACCTACTTGTTAATTCCTAACTCCCTGCAGCGTTACACGAGTGTCAGCGTAGATATAAACCTACTACTTTAGGCCCTGCTCATCGAGCTAATCCCGATGAGCGTGCCCCTGACACTGGGCAGGCCAAGACTGTTTGTCGCTGCAGGTTCCTAACTTAATATCTATATCTAAAGCTACAACTACTGTACTATCCTACGTCAATTCCGGTGTTTTTGGTCTTGATTAGTGTACCCCGGTCCCCCTAGTCCTGCACGTGGCGGATTGCAACTGAAAACTCGACCTGTCCACGCACAGGCGGTATAGGATCAGGGTAATTGGACACGTTCAGTATTTGTCTTTAGTCGTGAAAGGCCCTCAAGTATGCTGTCAGTACTTTCCGTGATACCTCGTTTGCCAGACTATTTAGAGTTTCAAGTCTCTTCATGTCTTAATAGGTCATATGAATTGTTATGTGGAAGCTGTTGTCTTAGTGTCACTGCTACATCATCGAAAAGGGGGCACTCGTAAACCACATGGTCGGGAGTGCCCTCCGAAGCGCCACAGTCACCCTCGGGTGGAGCCTTTTTCCCAAACCGACACAAGTATGTCGGGTAGGGCCCGTGACCAGTGAGAAAGTGTATAAGACCCCGCGTTGGCTCGAAGTACTTCATCCCTAGCCTTTCTTTTACATTTGGCAGGAACCCAAAAGTTCTTCTGCCAGTTTCTTCCGTTTCCCAAGACTGCTGCCATAAGTCCTCACCCCTTCTGCGTATTTCTCCCTTGTCCCTCACCAGTGCTCCCAGGATATTCTCTATTTTCGTGTTGTTCCCCTTCTTAACCCAATACCGTGCTGCTTGCTCCCGTATTTTTATATCTAAAGGACAGAGCCCCGTTATTATTAATAGTGCACTTCCTGGGGATGTTCTGTACGCCCCTATAGATCTTAACAGCATGTTTCTCTGTACTCTTCTCACTGCCATGGCAGCCACCACCACCCTCGTGAGCCTATGTGCCCAGACTCCCGATCTGTAACCCACTATTGACGTTAATATACTATTGTGATACAGCTTGATTAGGTGCGGTGGAAGGTGGAATCGTTTGTGGCCTATGGAAGTAAGGTTGTTAAGTACTTGTAGTGCTTTTTGGGTTACAGACTCAATGTGCCTTCCAAAGTTCCACCTTTCATCGATGATGACGCTCAAGTAGCGAGTCTCTTGTCGTCTTATAACTGGTGAGCCCCCAATTCTGACTGTAGGGTTCCTTACCAGCTGTCCCTTCAATAATAAGTACGTCGATTTTGTTAGTGAGATCGTCATCTTAGTATTTGTACACCACAGTTGTAATTTGGTCATTGCTCTGTCTATTTTTGGCTCGATGTCCTCGCGGCTCCGGGCGCCGACCAGCAGAAGGAGGTCATCTGCGTAGGCTATCACCTCTAGCACTTCTTCACTCTGCTGCAAACTATCCAAAAGTGGTTCCATATGGATGTCCCAGAACAGGGGACCTAAGACGGAACCCTGGGGACATCCCTTAGTTATAGTTTTTCCTACTCTGCCGCTAGGGGATGATAGCCAGACCTCTCGCCCTTCACAATAGCTCCTCAGGCAACCATATAGCGACCCTGGACACTCCTCCCGCAAGCAGGAGCAGAGCGAAGGCCACCACAGGTTGTCGAAGGCGCCACTGATGTCAACCATGATGCCAACAACGTACTTGTACGGGGTAGAGCCGCAGACCTCAGCCGCCAGAGCGATCGCATCGGTTGCCGATCGCTCCGCCTGAAGCCGAACTGCCTGCCACTCATCCCGCACAGCACTCGGTGTGCAGTCAGTCTGTCAGCTAGCAATTTCTCAAGTAATTTCCCAAAGATGTCCAGTAGGCAGATCGGTCTATAGGACTTGACATCCGCTGGGTCCTTGTCGGGTCCCTTTCTGATGATCACAACATTTGCCTCTTTCCAGATTTCCGGGAATTTTTCCTGTCTTAGACACTCATTGTATAGCTGGGTTAGTGGCGCCACCAGCTGGGGTGCCAGGAACCGCACCACCTCCGCCACAATGCCGTCTGGGCCGGGGGCTTTCCCTGTTTTTAGTGCTTTGATGTGGCCAGCCACCTCCTCTTCAGAGAAGGGGTAGACTGCCCTGTCGTTAGCTATTCTGTCTGGATCTTCATTTCGTAACTGGGACTACCTTGCACGAGGTGGATCCACCTTTCAAACACTACCCGTGCGTGCCGTATTGTGGATCCGCATCTGAACACTGCTCCCGATGCAACTCGCGGAGGATCCACATTCGAACACTAACGCAAGTCTACCACCAGTCCTGGGAGCCTTCCGCGAGGCGTGTATATTATCATTGGTCTGTGTTTAAGTATATAATATTAAATGCCCTAAACTCGGTGAGAGAGCTGTGTATGTAGATAAAAGTATTTGCTTATTTGACAACATGTATGCGTAATTTAGTATGTTTAATTTTTCACCGATTATTACTATCTGTGGAAAAAGGAATTATTATGTTCTATTGAGCTGGGTTGTATGTGGGGGGCGTAAATGCTTGTACAAAATTATTATAACGAGGTGGGTGGCATATAAGTAGAACAGTGTTTACATGTCGAGTTGGAGATGCAGGGGAGGATAGAGATCTGCGCTATTCAGGAATCCATTTGTGCTGTATATGTGGTTAGACAATAGCTGGAGAGCAGGTATAGAGAGAGCCCACTTCGGCATGCTGGTCCTGGCTGTTTAGATGGACGGATATGTGGGTTTGAAATGCCGCCGACGGCGCTCGCATTTTCAGCGAATGGTCAAGACAAGGTCCTGTTGCAGTAAATGAGGTCGTTCTGTTTCTAAACAGGGTGCAGAAGGTAATGGATATGTCTTTCTCGGACTTAAATTGCAGATATCAGATGCGCAAAGATCTGGAAATGGGATCAGCTGAACAATGTGTATGGTGTGACTAAAGCCAAGTTGGAATTTTACTGTAGCATGCAGGTTCGGGAAAGGTGACACGTTTCGCACTGGGTGCAGCCATCTTGAATAATGATAATTGCGTAATCATCTGACATGATGACAGAGAGCTCTGGTGCTTGTGATAGGAGCTAAACACAGTTGAACTTGGAGCCAATTTTGTTAGGTAAACAAATTGTATGATCTTCCGCCAAAATTCAAACACCCTACCAAAATCGGACATCTTGAATGAGGGCCTCTGCTGGTGGCGATGTGTACTTATTTATTTAATCGTGTCTGAGCTACATCTGTAATTAATTAATACGCTATATATACTAGATTACAAATACAAGTAAATGATAGTTATTCATTCATATATACATTCATGATCTTCACATATTGTAAGTCGTCATTATTGTCTAAAGCAAGGCTCATATCTCTCTCCAGTGTTCGGCACACTTCACTGCAGCGTCGTTGGCCAACCACAGGTCTTGGAAAGTGCATGGGGCCAGCAAAGATGGACAGGTCAGCAGGTGTGTCATGGTTCGTTTTCCTCCACATTGGCAGGGCTCTTCTTCGGCGTATCCCCACTTGATCAGGTTATCCTGTGATCTTCCCATTTGACATCTAAGTCTATTTAGGCTCTTCCAGACTCTCCATTCCAATTGTGATCCAGCAGGAAGTTTTTCTTTAATGTTCCAACTTTTCAGACTGCCTTTATCCAATTTCTGTTTCCACATTGATTCTTTAGTTGTAGACTGACTTTCGGTTAGTGGACGTTCAACTTTTACGAAGTCTTTCCTAGATTTAAGTCTTGCCTCTGCTGGCTGATGTGCGTACAGGGGATGTCTTCTTCTTCGCACTGCCTGCTTCGTTCGGCCATCGCCCACGTTTGCCGTCTGATCTGTGGGGGGGGGGCTATTCCAGAACACATATAAAGGAGATCGCGGTTTGTAGGCTTCAGGCATCCAGTGATTAATCGACATGAGGCATTCAGTGCTGCGTCTAGCTTCTGAGCATGTGTCGATCTTCTCTAGACGGGGCATGCATATTCAGCTGGAGCAAAGCACAATGCCAGGGATGATGCACGTAGAATTTCAGGGTTTGCTCCCCAGTGTGAGTTGGTAAGTTTACGGATTATGCCGTTCCGTGTGTTGACTTTCGCTCTAGTTTTCTCTACGTGTTTCTTGTAAGACAATGTTCGATCTAACGTGACTCCAAGATAAACTGGGTTTGGGCAGTGTTGAAGTTTAACTGAGTTCCATTCCAATTGTAATTCCCTGTTTGCTTCCTTGTTGTTTAGATGAAATAAACAAGTCTGCGTCTTTGCTGGATTAGGTCGAAGCTGGTTCCCGTTGTAATATTCAGTTAGTTCTTCTAAGGCATCTGTTAGGTTTCTCTCAATCTGTTTGATTAATCTAGATTGGCATGCAATGGCTACATCATCAGCATAGATAAAGCTTCTTGTCGTCGGTCCAACTGGTTGGTCATTTGTATACAGATTAAAAAGTAGGGGGGACAAAACACTACCTGGTTCCTCTAGCGACTTCTTTGTTCTTGAAATTCCACATAGTATCTTCTGTTGGATATCAGTGATCTCACAACTTCAGTAAGGTGGTAGTTTCCCGTCATTTTGAAAACTTTTCCCAGGAGGATTTTGTGGTTTATCGTGTCGTAAGCTGCTGATAAGTCGACAAACACCACGCCAGTTTTTTCTCCCTTCTCAAAACCGTCCTCTATGTATTGTGTTAGGCAGAGGACCTGGCCAGTGCAAGATTTACCTGGTCTGAATCCTGCTTGTTGTGGAATGATTTGCCTTTCTAGTTGTGGTGCTATTCTATTCAAGATGAGACGTTCATATAGCTTGACAGGGCAGCACAGCAGCAATATTGGACGATAGTTCTTAGCATCATCTCTTGGTTTACCTGGCTTTGGGATAGCTGCTACCTTGGCCTTCAACCACAGCTTAGGTATCGTCTTGTTTGACCAGCAGAGATTATAGAGTTCTAAAAGCCGTTCCTTAGCTATGGGCCCTAGGTTCTGTATAAATTCATTAATGATGTCGTCGGGACCCACGGTCTTCCTGGGTTACAAGGAACTGATAGCAGCTTCCAGTTCTATTGAAGTGAAGTATGGCTCAGGTGGTATTTCAGTCACTTGTGGCCTCTTATATGAGGTGGCAGTCTTACTGATCCTGGTTGGTTTACCATTCAAAAGGAGCTGATGTGCGATTTGGTTAGCTGTTACGGAAACCTGATCCTTAGGGGCTGCCGGGTCGCTGGACAATCGCTTTATGAGGTTCCAAGCTCTTCTGCTACTGTGCTTCATGTCAAGACTCTCCAACGTATGTTTCCAGGACTCTTGTCTGTCTTTGCTTATAGTTTCAATTAGCTGATCCCCCAGTTTTATGGTTTCTTCACTGAAAGGGTCCATGCTGTACTGCTCCAGGTATTCGATATATATTTGTTTCATGTCGTTGGAAACTCCAGGAATATAGAGTGTTCTGCAACCTCTAGGTATGCTGAGTCTTGCTGATCTTTTAACAGCTTGGACGAACTTTCCGTAGTTTTCAGTGTTTGATGGTCAATTTACGATTTCCATGTCTAAGGTGTCCGCAAATTTTTTCCAGTTGGCCCTTTTGAAGTTAAAACGTCTTTTAAAGGGTACTTTTTGTGGCAGTATTACTGGTCTAAACTGTAGCATGATTGGTCTGTGTTGGGTCTTTGGGATAGGGTTGAGAACGCATTTGTTGCATGACCCGGACAAGGTTTTGGAAACAAATATGAGGTCTGGGTTATACCCTCTCTTCCATCTTGCACTGTTGAATGACGCAGGCTGTTTCTGATCATGGATGAGATTCAGCTCGTGTTCTTCTGCCCAGCTTTCCAGTAGTTCTCCATCCTCATTTGTGTCTTGATAGCCCAACACTCTATTGCGACAGTTAAAGTCTCCCATTATTAGCTGTGGGTGACAGACATGTTGGCTGAAAGCTAACCTTTCCCCTGGCGGTTTATATATTGATGACACCGTAATGCTTCCGATAGTAACAGAAATGATTTCCGTGTTGTTAACGGTGTAAACTTGAATGTTGGATACTTTGATTCCAGGCCGAATAAACAGAGCACTTCCATATTGGTCGTGAGGGTACTCCTTCACCAAGGTCATCCCAGGAATATTTGGACGGCGTTGTGATGGCCCTCTATGTGTCTCCTGGAGGCACAGGACATCGCAGGAATGAAGTTTACATGTGTTGGATATAAGTTCTTCTTTTTCAGATGATATGCCCTCGATGTTGAGAGATATGACTGTCAAACATGGCTCTGAAAAGGGCCTTTCCTTCGTTTTAGGTTCTGAATACATGTCGTTTTAGACGTAGCTCAGTGTGTGGAAGGATCTGCCGGTATTTACCGATGTGTACTAACCCAGTTGGACTCCGGACCTCGTGGCGAACACACGCGCATGATATAAATAATAATAAATAATAAATTATAATAAATGATAATAAATAACTGGAGCAGCTGTCTGAATGCAGATACCTGTTGGAGTGTATCAATCTGTAAGAGTTAACTTTGATATCCTCTAGACGACCGAATAGCGAAGTAATAGTATGTGTTGGGCGGCTTTGGTGATCATGTCAGAATTTGGGAAGATGATTGATTTGGGTTGGATTGTTATTCGATGGGATGTAGATTGTTCGGTTGGCTACTTCTGTACATTTGCTTCCTTTATTTAGCTGAGTGAAGATCGATTGTGGTGTGTTGGACACACGCTGTCTGTTCTCTAGACCTGGGACAGACCTTAGTTGACGTGTAAATTATAGCCAAGATCTCGTTTCTAGTTAGTCAGTGGTTTACAGCATGCTGCACATAGATGAAGTTCGGCGTTTGTAGAGAATTAATTTGAAGTCTATATCTTGGGTATTATGATGAACTAGTGATTCGTAGGGTGTAGCCTAGTGCATGATATTGAGAAGTACAGCTAAAATCGTGTAATATTATGGGGAAAGTACATGTGTTCTTGCAGTCTATGAATCTGAGGTTGTTTGTAGAAAAGCGAACAGACAAGGAAGGAGAGACAGTAAGGCGTTTGTGCTGAGGGGGGGGGGGGGGGGGGGGGGGAAGATACTGAATTTGTAAAAAGAGTTCTGAGGGTGACTTAGGTCCGCTGATGTAAGAGGGAAGATTAGCTCTGAATGTCGGGTCTGTAGAGAGAAAGAGCAGGTTGACGGTGCTTTCCTAAGATTGGAGAGCATTGGGTTATATAGACGCTGTAGGAATAGGAATTTGTTTTCGCATGCTGTAGAGATATACTGGATAAGTACACTGTTTTGTGTCAAATGTGTATATACTGTATTGTAAAGTTAATGTGGTATACATTGTGTAGCGTTTGTATATTTTGGCATTGTAAAGTTAATATTGTTTATGTTATGTGATGAGTAGAGAGGAAGTCGTAAGGACGATAGATATTTCCAGAGTAACAGGGATCAAGAGAGTGTATTTCCGATACTTAGCTCATTGTCGAATGCCAGTCAATTGAGACCGCGATCGTAACATTTAACTGTAAGTATAGTGACATCAACGACTTCGGTATTCGAGAGTGCGAATATCATTTTTTGGTCTGTTTGTTTCTAGTTACTCAGTGGTTTACAGGATGCTGTACTTCGAAAAATTTTGGTGTGTTCTTGTATTCTATGAGTGTGGGGATGTTTCTAGAAAAAAAGCGAGAAGGCAAGGAAGAAGAGAAAGTAACGCATTTGTGTTGAGGGGAAGTGATCGCCGAAATTGTGGAACAATTCTGAGAGGGACTTCTGTCCGTTGATGTAGAAGGGCTGATTACCGCTGAGTGTCACGTGTGTAGAAAGAAAGAGCAGGTTCACAGCGCTTCCTTAGGAATGGAGAGCATTGGGGCATATAGTCGGTATTGTAAAGTTACTGTGGCTTACATTGTGTAGGCTTTGTATATAATGGATTGCAAAGTTAGTATTGCTTATGTTGTGGGATGAGTAGAGAGGATGACCGTGTGTGTGTGTGTGTGTGTGTGTGTGTGTATGTGTGTGTGTAAATTGAGGGGGCTGTGGAGTTAATTTAGCGATCTCTATAAAAGTAAGCACAGAAAGCCTCAGAAAGAAAAGCAGGATGGTACTTCGATAACGGGTCCTCAGGAAATTAGGCCAGTAAATTCGATAAGAAGGAATAAGAATGATTAATCGGTTGTTCTGGGGTATAGGAGGGTTGAGAACTTTTGCGTATGTTGAGAGCTGGAAGTGTAGGAGGTTAGGAGCGCATTCAGTATTTTCGTGAACAAGTTTTGTTAGGGTAAGAATTTGAATTTACAAATAAGCTGAGAAAGGCCGGGCGAAGTGGCCGTGCGGTTAAAGGCGCTGCAGTCTGGAACCGCAAGACCGCTACGGTCGCAGGTTCGAATCCTGCCTCGGGCATGGATGTTTGTGATGTCCTTAGGTTAGTTAGGTTTAACTAGTTCTCAGTTCTAGGGGACTAATGACCTCAGCAGTTGAGTCCCATAGTGCTCAGAGCCATTTTAAGCTGAGAAAACACGAAAGCGAGCGTTAACTATTTCTGGGGAGCACTATACAATTTCGGAGAGGTTGACTGGGCTCTTATTTTTTTTTTTACATAATATGATGATCGTTTTAGATTGTGAGGGGAGGGCAGCACTGGGCTGTGTGTGGACGGCGCGTGTGTGAACTCGCTCTCGGCTATTCTGACAACAGACATGAAGGTGGAGATGTGTCGCTAATAGGCCGGCAAGCAATGGAATGCGGCCTTAACATGTGTGTTGGACAGCACTGAGTTACGACGCGCGCGGCCTGGCTTGGATAGTCATGTTCGGCGTCTAGGTGATATGAATTTCTCAGGTGTTAGGTGTGAATGCGGCTGTCATCAAGTCATGTTTGAGGGGTCGAACAGAGACCTTAGAGTGAATTGTGAGCTGTCGGACGTGTGACTTAGTGTGGGAAAGATTGATTGCGCGCGTCTGTTGAGTTATTTTGCTATGCGTTATTTGGACAGATTACGAGTACTGATGATGTTTACAGTTATGTGTACTGCATTATTTAGGAGCAGTTTGATATAGTGCGCTGAAATTAGGAGCTGTTTGCGTATCTGCCGACTGTGCAACATGACACCAGGTCCGTCAGGGCGAGTGTTTTTTGTTTGAGAGTGATAGATATACTAGATGCTTAAATAAAATGTAAGTTAAGTATTTGTGGGACGATACAGAATATGAGAGAGTTCGAGTTGGTTAATATTTTTTCTACTTGGAGGTTTTGGTAGATCGAATTGCTGAGGCAAGTAGCTACGAGAGCGCGAGCGATGTGATTGCAGCATATCTCCGTCTCTCAGCAGTTGACTACAGGTGGGGCGACCGATGTTCTCGTCTTACGTACCGGGAGTAGGGGGACAACCTTCGCGTCACCCCACTCTCCATTGTTGCCAAATTTATTGAAGATGGCGGCGATGACGTCATCCAAGATGGTGGCATAGAGACTTGGCAACAGCGCATGACGTCATCCAAGATGGCGGCTTTTGGCGGGAAAATAGTCCAATTGTGCTACGTCCAATAACCTAACCTCAAGAAAAAATGGCGATAAGTTTGAATTTTGGCGGGAAAATAGTCCAGTTGTGCTACATCCACTAACCTAAGCATCCAGAAGAAAAAAAATGGCAGGAAGTTTGAATTCCAACAGGATAATGCATGCAAAGACCATACTTGTCTTTAGTATTAATACTGATTATCATTTATTAACATTCATTGTCATTCATTATCATTTATTAACATTCATTATCATTCAATGTCATTCATCATCATTCATTGTCATTCATTATCATCCATTATCATTTATTATCATTCACTATCAATTATTATTATAGGCCTACCTCCACTAGAAAATTGCTCCAAATTCGAATTCCAACACGATATTCTCTCGAAAACTGTACTTCTATGTATTATTATCATTTATTATTTATTCTAGATGTCCGATTTTCTCGGTCAGAAAGCCATTCTCCTTACATCCATAACAAAAATCTATCACAAGTTCAAATCCCCAATACCCGAATTGATCGCATGTATGAGCTTTCTCCGTCACTTATCTTTTTTTTTCACTGGTAGCCTATCATAATCGCATCAAATAATAAACTGCACTTATAGTAACGTAATTCACGTCCTTTGATTTTGCAAGGGGGAAGGGACTGAAGACTTTATTTAAAGCAGTACGGTCATCGCTTGTTCTCCAACACAGTCAGCACACACATCTTTGATATCACAGTGCAATCACCATGACATCTGTGCTCCAACTGAATTAGTTCAGATGCTCGCCACCCCCTGGCCAGCGTGCGGAGACACTGCCTACACCTGTCACGTGAGGCGGCCGGCCACTAGCGCAGGGGGCGAGACCAGCGATCGCTCCCACGTCGTAAACATGTTTTCGCTGGTCATGCTGGAACTTGTCGAGTTTGATGTCACAGCGGCTCGTTGTCCGCTCACCACGTGCATTCGTCACCTCCACACGTTTCCCGCCAAAATTGACTCCCTCGGAGCTGAATCACACAACGGTCGGCCATTTCCCTGCAACACTTCCGGCACCATGTTCAAACCTGTCGATGCCAACCTCACACAGCCGTTCGCCACGTGTCCCTGTGCGAGCGAGAACGCAGTGCTACACTTTTGGCGGCAAAGTTTGCTCGACAGTGGAATCCGCACGCGCGTAATAACTGTTCAATCAGTGCGCCGCCGCCCCGCTCACGTCACACACCCTCCATACACGCGACGGACATAGCCTTATGTAAGTACCTGGAAAATGACTCTTTATTTCAGACATTACGATCATGCAGGCGTGACCCAACTGACTTCTCCATGCTCACACAGCGAAACTCCAGAGCGCAGCTGACGTATGCGCGGCCCGCTGACGTGAAGCACACCCCCACGGCCAGCGCGCCAGGTAGGCGAGCGGCGCCTGAGGGTCCCCCCACAAACGGCCGGCCTCGCCCGCGAGCACGTAACACCCGACACGATGTTTCCTGTCGACCGCGTGCCGTACAAAGGACACGTTTGGCGCCAGAGTGTGCCGACAGTGGAATCCACCATAACCGTACAACAGCGCATTTGCTCATCTCGAGAATGCTCGCTAATTCACTATCACCACCCCGCTATACAGGGTTATTACAAATGATTGAAGCGATTTCACAGCTCTACAATAACTTTATTATTTGAGATATTTTCACAATGCTTTGCACACACATACAAAAACTCAAAAAGTTTTTTTAGGCATTCACAAATGTTCGATATGTGTCCCTTTAGTGATTCGGCAGACATCAAGCCGATAATCAATGAGTTCGAAAGCATCGTTGATGCGAGCTCGCAGTTCTGGTACGTTTCTTGGTAGAGGAGGTTTAAACACTGAATCTTTCACATAACCCCACACAAAGAAATTGCATGGGGTTAAGCCGGGAGAGCGTGGAGGCCATGACATGAATTGCTGATCACGATCTCCACCACGACCGATCCATCGGTTATCCAATCTCCTGTTTACGAAATGCCAAACATCATGATGGAAGTGAGGTGGAGCACCATCCTGTTGAAAGATGAAGTCGGCGCTGTCGGTCTCCAGTCGTGGCATGAGCCCATTTTCCAGCATGTCCAGATACACGTGTCCTGTAACGTTTTTTTCGCAGAAGAAAAAGGGGCCGTAAACTTTAAACCGTGAGATTGCACAAAACATGTTAACTTTTGGTGAATTGCGAATTTGCTGCACGAATGCGTGAGGATTCTCTACCGCCCAGATTCGCACATTGTGTCTGTTTACTTCACCATTAAGAAAAAATGTTGCTTCATCACTGAAAACAAGTTTCGCACTGAACGCATCCTCTTCCATGAGCTGTTGCAACCGCGCCGAAAATTCAAAGCGTTTGACTTTGTCATCGGGTGTCAGGGCTTGTAGCAATTGTAAATGGTAAGGCTTCTGCTTTAGCCTTTTCCTTAAGATTTTCCAAACCGTCGGCTGTGGTACGTTTAGCTCCCTGCTTGCTTTGTTCGTCGACTTCAGCGGGCTACGCGTGAAACTTGCCCACACGCGTTCAACCGTTTCCTCGCTCACTGCAGGCCGACCCGTTGATTTCCCCTTACAGAGGCATCCAGATGCTTTAAACTGCGCATACCATCTCCGAATGGAGTTAGCAGTTGGTGGATCTTTGTTGAACTTCGTCCTGAAGTGTCGTTGCACTGTTATGACTGACTAATGTGAGTGCATTTCAAGCACGACATACGCTTTCTCGGCTCCTGTCGCCATTTTGTCTCACTGCGCTCTCGAGCGCTCTGGCGGCAGAAACCTGAAGTGCGGCTTCAGCCGAACAAAACTTTATGAGTTTTTCTACGTATCTATAGTGTGTCGTGACCATATGTCAATGAATGGAGCTACAGTGAATTTATGGAATCGCTTCAATCACTTGTAATAGCCCTGTATTAAATAATTGAATTTACAATTTCATATACGTACGCAAACGTGTTCAACTCCCTAATATCAACTACTTTTCGAGGACCAGAACGCCACCTCCTCCTCCTAGGAACCAGCGCCAAGTTTGAAATCTGCCAGTAAACAAAGCTCACTTGCGCTTCCGCCACCAACCTAAGAAAATTGTTTCAAACTAAGCCACCAGCACTCGACCTCTTCCTACACGTTTCTGGTAAATGGACTCACTCTGCACTAGGTACACAGACTGAGGAACGAATTTACTTTATTTAGGAATGGAGTATATATATCACACCTACATGTCCCACATCATACAGACCTGCAAAACACTCCTACATAACTTATTTATAATGTTCTAGACACACGCTTGCTAATTGTAAACAGTTACAAATAACTCATATCACAGCCTACAGACATGCGAACCGCTTCTAAATAATGCAAAACATTTACCTCCAAATAGCCAAACAACTGCTAATTTTCGCAAATAATTTCAGTGCATAGGATGATGGAAGGAAGAACGAGTGTACTTTATTTATTTGCTACATATATTTTTCAAACTTTTACTTCTCGTATGTTTCGATATGTAAGGCTGACATACGGCAGTTTCTGAACTCCAGTAGTGCACTACACTTGGCAACACAACCACACCCATCAAGATATTCATTCCATTCCAGATCTGTAACTCCTCTACAGATAAATTTGTCCAGTTATTTGTCTACTCACTCACATTCTGACCAGATTGCCGTTATGCCGCAAAAACAGCGCAGACTGCGTTGTGCTACTCGGGGAAGTAAGGAATTTCTGCACTCTATTTATTTGGAGCCCTTTTATTTAGTCGTGGAGTATTTTTGTCTCAAAACACCTGCACTGATCCGACTGTGGTCATCTGACACAGGACACAAACACGTAAACAACTCCTAATTTCACCACACCATAGCAAACAGCTCTTAAATAATGCAGTACACAATATCGGCAGACGAGCTCTGTACTCTTAAACTCTCCAAATAAAGCACCGCACAGTGCACAGACACGCTCGCAAAATAGTGCAACAGACGCGCCCAAACACCACCAGCTGCCAAACCGACCAAAAGTCTCTGCTCGCCGCCCCCCCTCCCAAACATGACCTCAACACAGTCGCATTCGCACCTATCACCGGAGAAATTGATATCACCTATGTGCCTTAGATTACGCTCCAAGACAGGCCGCGCGTGCGTGCGGTCGACGGGGAAGGGGATTCCAGAGTCTCCAGCCAAGTTCATCTTCCGAGCGCTCGTGACAGCCGACACATGTGAAAGCTGCATTGTTCTTCTCCTGTATACCGCCGGCGTCTCAGGTCTGGACCTGCCTTCACGTCTATTCTCAGAATAGCTAATAGCTCGTTCACACACTCGATTAACGCGGCCGGGACAACATTTACTACTCGCATGCAGCTGAGATGGTGACGAAAAAACCAAATCACTCTGATCTGCGCTGCAGGCGCGTGTAATCATTGAGAAGACTATTTGTTTTTTTCGAACAACTTATTTAACCATACAGTGTATGTATCACGCTATCACAAAACACCAATCCCAGATGTGCCCTGGACCATCTTGCACAGCCCACAGACACGCACCCAATCATAATTTCAGTACACACTATAGCAAACTGCTACTAAATAATACATCACACAGATGTGTAGATACGCTCAGTACTCGTAAACTATCCTAATAACGCATAGCAGAGCCTGCAGATCCGCTCGCAAAATAACTCAGCAGACGTGCGCAGGTACCCCCACTCTGCACGCTGCCCACTGGATCGTGAAGTCACTCATCCGTCTGGTTTCAGACTTCGCACGGTCCCTGCTCGGCTTCCGCAAGCGTCAGCTGGCGCGGTCAACGTGCTCGTCAGCGGTCAAAGCACACACATACGTCCGTCCAGGACCGCGATCCCGAGCCGCGACCACCTAACATGGGTGAAAGTCAACTTTATATCAACGTAGCATAATTCCAAAACGCAGCCTCCATACGCTAGACACATCACAGCAGCACATGTATTTACCTCCTATGACACTGTAGCACACTGCACATTGCTCCTTACAAGACATTACACGGCCCTTTAACTAAACATAACTACACATCCCTGCTCTCGCCTTGTCACGTGACCAGCCATCTAAAAACCTTCTCAATATTATTCCTACTTTACAACTTTTTTTAAACATAAGATCTAATTTACACCTCCCACCGTACCTAACCTCACACCCGTCCCACCATAAACATACGCAAACGTCCTCAACCCTATCTTGACACTCATATATCACCCCACAAAGCATGCCCATCAATCAATTTACCATTCTCATCCCCTATTTTCGAATTACAAACGTAATCTACAGTTCATAAGCAATAGATTGTGGTCAGAGTCCACGTCTGCCCCCGGAAATGTCTTACAATTTAAAACCTGGTTCCTATATCTCTGTCTTACCATTATATAATCTATCTGAAACCTATCAGTCTCTCCAGGCTTCTTCCATGTATACAATCTTCTTTTATGATTCTTGAATCAAGTGTTAGCTACGATTAGGTTGTGCTCTGTGCAAAATTCCACCAGGTGGCTTCGTCTTTCGTTTCTTACCCCCAATCCATATTCACCTACTATGTTTCCTTCTCTCCCTTTTCCTACTGACTGCACTGTGATATCAAAGATGTGTGTGCTGACTGTGTTGGAGAACAAGTGATGACCGTACTGCTTTAAATAAAGTCTTCAGACCCTTCCCCCCTGCAAAATCAAAGGACGTGAATTACGTTACTATAAGTGCAGTTTATTATTTGATGCGATTATGATAGGCTACCAGTGAAAAAAAAAGATAAGTGACAGAGAAAGCTCATACATGTGATCAATTATGGTGTTGGGGATTTTAACTTGTGATAGATTTTTGTTATGGATGTAAGGAGAATGGCTTTCTCACCACGAAAATCGGACATCTAGAATAAATAATAAATGATAATAATACATAGAAGTACAGTTTTCGAGAGAATATCGTGTTGGAATTCGAATTTGGAGCAATTTTCTAGTGGAGGTAGGCCTATAATAATAAATGATGGTGAATGATAATAAATGATAATGAATGATAAAGAATGATAATGAATGACAATGAATGATAGTGAATGACATCGAATGATCATGAATGTTAATAAATGATAATCAATAATAATAATAAAGCATGCCTTATCCTGTTGGAATTCAAACATCCCGCCATTTTTTTTCTTCTGGACGCATAGGTTAGTGGACGTATCACAATTGGACTATTTTCCCGCCAAAATTCAAACTTCCAGCCATTTTTTCTTGAGGCTAGGTTATTGGCCGTAGCGCAATTGGACTATTTTCCCGCCAAAAGCCGCCATCTTGGATGACGTCATCGCGCTGTTGCCAAGTCTACATGCCGCCATCTTGGATGACGTCATCGCCGCCATCTTGATTAAATTTGGCAACAATGGAGAGTGGGGTGACGTGAAGGTTGTCCCCCTAGTACTGGGGGTGTGCTCTGGCCATGTCCTAGACCGTGTGGATTTAACAACAGTATTCAGGCCATAGTTTAGCTTTAATATTTACAGAGGAGTATGTCTGACGCGCGTATAAAGGTCCACGCTGTGACGTGGGCGGTCTCACGCTCGTGGTGTGTGAGAGAGGCAAAGCCAACGATTTTGAATCATCACAGGTGACTTAGGTTAGTGGCTACATTTGCCACAATTTTCTTGTGTTCGTAGCGAAACACGAACTGACCATCAGAATTCAAACTTGGCTTATTTGTATAGAAAAAATGTTACATACGTTAATGTAGGTTGGTGCACGTTAGTAAATGGCAGTACACATTAGTACATGTTAGCCGACGAACATGGGTCGGTAAGGGGCCGTGGTGGTCGGTACCGACTTTAACTATTTCTTTCCTAGTCCAGGTGGGCGTGGCACCGCTGAAAATTGATTCCCGGTCTAGGTGGACGTGGATGCTTTCCGGATCAGAGAGGTTAATTAATTGATCAATTTAATTAAGTAGTGATGGGAACTGTGTTACATTCACTTGCGGAGGTACTAAGCTCGGCGCGCGCGAATGCTCACTTGTACGCGCGTGTGTTTTCGCGACGATCTTCGATTAGGTAAGTACAGAATGTGGATTGAATAATGAGAGTGGGTTGATCAATTAACTTAGCGAGGGAAGTCGTGGCGAGCGCATGGGCTGGACCACTTGTTGTGACGTCATGGCGGATTCTACTCTCGAGCAAACTTTGGCGTCAAACGTGCGGCAGGGCATTCTTTGTCAACCAGGTGCTGGATCAACCGACATCAGCAGGTTTCAACCTGTCCAGCGAACAGCTTTGGCGCCAACTGGTCGGTGGGGGCGGACTCCACTGTCCACGAAAACATGTTTACATCGCTCGACCACCGCGGGCCTGCGAAGCGAGCCGGCGGCAGTAGGCTGCGACGTGAGCGGCCGCTGGACCGGCAGCGGGCACTGACGCATCCGACGGCCGTCACGTGAGGCGCCGGTGGCGCGCTCCGGCGCGGGTCGGCGGCGACCATATGAACTAATTCAGTTCGACTGGGGACCTCGTGGCGGTTGGACTGCGACCTCTAGAATGTGTACTAACTCTGTTGGAGGACAAGTGATGACGGTACTGTCTGAAATAAAGACTTCAGTCCTTTTCCCACGAATTCACAGGACGTGACTTACGTTAGTAAAAGTGCACTTTATTATTATTTGACGCGATTTTCATAGCTTAGGAGCGAAACAATAAGTGACAGCGAATAATTCAAACTTCGTATGATGAGGTGGACTTAGGTTAGTGCATATGGCCCAATTGGTGTCTTTTTTGTTCGTAGGTGTGACAGATTATCGTGTTGGAATTTGAATTTGTGACAGTTCCTTTGTTATGGATGTAAGGGAATTGACTTTCCTGCCACAAAAATGGACCATCTTGAATAAATAATAATAAAATAATAATAAATGCTAATAAATAATAGTAAATGATACTCAGTCCGGAACCGCGCGACTGCTACAGTCGCAGGTTCGAATCTTGACTCGGGCATGGATGTGTGTGATGTCCTTAGGTTAGGTACGTTTAAGTAGTTCTAAGTTCTAGGAGACTGATGACCACAGATGTTAAGTCCTATAGTGCTCAGAGCCATTTGAACCATTTTGAGTAAATGATAATAATAATAAATAGAAGTACGGTTATCCAGAGATTATGGCGTGTGAATTTAAACATGGCGGGATTTTCTATGTTAGTGGAGGTAGGCCAATAATAATAAATAATAAATGATAACAAATAATAATAAATAATACTAAATGATGAATGATAATGAATAACAATAAAGACAAATATGATTTTGTAGCCATTATCGTTTTGGAATTTGAATTTGGAGGGAATTTTCTAGTGGAGGTAGACCAATAATAATAATAAATAATAATAATAAGTAATAAGAAATGATAATAAATGATAATGAACGGTAATGAATGTTAATAAATGATAATGAATAATAATAATAAATTAACATAAATAATAATAAATGATAATAAATAATAATGAGAAGCCTGCCATTATCCTGTTGGAATTCAAACTTCCCGCCTATTTTTTCTGGAGGTTTAGGTTAGTGGATGTAGCCCAATTGGTCTATCTTCCTGCCAAAATTCAAAATTCCCGCCATTTTTTCTCGAGGGTTAGGTTAGTGGACGTAGCACAATTGGCCTATTTTCCCGCCAAAAGCCGCCATCTTGGATGACGTCATGCGCTTTTGCCAAGTCTACATGCCGCCATCTTGGATGATGTCAACGCCGCCATCTTGAATAAATTTGTCAACAATGGAAAGTGGGGCCACACGAACCTTGCCCTACTACTGTCGTCGTCTGATATTACTCTTGCACAATGCACCAATGTTTGTAATACTGTGCACTTCTGTGCTGGATGATGATGGTTGGTGGCGTCCAGGTACAGGTCTGTGTGGGTGGGTTTTCTGTAGACGCTGTGGTCAAGGCATCCATTTCATTTATGGTAGACAAGGACGTCGAGGAAGTGCAATGCATTATCTTTTTCCACCTCCATGGTTAACTGGATTTTACTGTTGATGCCATTGAGGTGTTCCAAAAACTCGTCTAGTATCTCACGTCCGTGTGACCAAATGACGAACGTGTCGTCAACGTATCGAAAGAAACACTTACGCTTCAATGGCGCAATACCTATGGAAATATCCTCAAAATTCTCCATGACGAGGTTTCCAACAGCTGGAGCCAATGGGCTACCTGTTGCTACGCCGTCCGTCTGGTCTTAATACTGGCCGTTGTACACGAACTCAAGCACAAGGAGAGGCTCGTCGCCCCGTTATTCTTTCCGCTTTCTTGCTCACATTTCTAAGTATTAGTTCGTTCGTCTAGAAGACAGCAAAGTTAACTCTAATACATTCCTACAGTCCAACAGGGCTCTGCATTTGGAAGACTGCTACCAATAACATGGGATTAAATTAGATTAGATTAGATCTACTTACATTCCAATTGATCCATAGTGAGGAGGTCCTCCAGGATGTAGAACATGTCAGAAAAACAACAATACATGACAAATATTTACAACTAAAATAAGCTAATGTACCATCCCACAGGTCCCAAGTGGCATGGTCGTCATTTTTTAATGAACGCTATATGAAAGAATCATTTTACAAATACTAATGCACTGAATTTAAAATAAAAAAGTTTTTTATTTATTTATAAGGTAATAAACATATAATACAACGACTAAAAACTTATTTACAATGCACACATTACTGCACTGAACTGGTGCAGAAGTTAGATTGTACTTACACACACACGCACACATACTTATTTACAATAAACACATCCCGAGTTCGAGTCTCGGTCGGGCACACAGTTTTAATCTGCCAGGAAGTTTCAAACACATTACTGCACTGAAATTGTGCAGAAGTTATATATATATATATATATATATATATATATATATATATACAAATCAGTTGGTTCTACTGAGAAATGCATCAATGGAGTAGAAGGAGTTGGCCACCAATAAATCCTTTAGGCTTCTCTTAAACTGAATTTCATTTGTTGTTAAGCTTTTTATGGCTGCTGACAAGTTATTGAAAATGTGTGTTCCTGAATAGTGCACACCTTTTTGTGCAAGACTAAGTGACTTTAAATCCTTGCAAAGATTATTCTTATTTCTAGTACTGATTCCACGAATTGAGCTGTTGGTTTGAAAAAGTGATATATTTTTAATGACAAATTTCAATGAGGAATAAATATATTGGGAAGCAGTTTAGATGGCGATGTGTCAGTGAAGCTGGTGGCGGGTACGTGTAGTTGAACACGTGTGTCAACAGGCTTAGTACATTCTGCCTTCAATGGTAAAGACAAGTGGTGCCTGGAGATGCCTCGAATATGAGACTGGCGTGAACGCGCTTTGGAATGTTATGACAGTATAACGGTGACTGTATAGAGGCACGCAACTTTCACAGGTGTTCGATGACGCCGCAGGACCCGAGCTGCATCTGCCTCACTTCGCGGGTGGTGTGGTGCGCGGCCCTAAATGGAGGTCTGTGAGCGCTTTGACAGCTGACGTCTGCGTCGACCGTACGTCCGATCGCATCATCATCGGTGTCTAGCCGATACGAATTTCTCAGGTGTTGCGTATGAATGGGGGTGCCGCCAACTCATGCTTGCACAAGCCTGGCAGGGGCCTGTGTGTGGTTCGACATCTGTGAGATACGTCAGTTATCGCTACCTCCTGCGTACTCTAATGGACGGCGGCGGTGGACTGTGCTTGCGCGCGTTCATTGCATTATTTCGGGAGCGGGTCTGTACGCCACGATATGCGCTATTTTGACAGTTTACGAGTACTTAGCGTGTGTACACATCACTGTGCTGTATTTTTTAGCAGCAGTTTCCTAATGTGTAATTAAATTACTAGTTGGTTGCGTGTCTGTGGGCTGTGTAACATGACGCCAAGCACATTAGGGTGGATTTTTGGATCAGTGTAGTAGATATACACAAACGTTAAATAAGTTGTTTGAAAATAAATAGAGTGCACTCCATCCTTACTCTCCCCAGCGGCCCAGAGCAGGCTGAGTCGTTTTCCCTCACCACCTTGGTTTATGTCACAGAAGGGGCGACAGCGTCCTATGCTGGTGGTACTGAGTATTAGATCTCGTCGAGAACATCCGGTTTGCCACAGTCACGGATAAATGTACGTGCGTCATCAGCTGGTGTCACTGTGGTGTCCTCTGACGGCGGGGAAATCTACTAAGCCAGTTGGGGTCTGGAGCTCGTGGTGAAGCCACTAGGTAGCGCCATCTTAGATTACAGTACTTGCGTCACTACAGCGTCCTCTAGTGGCATCGATATGAACTAAGTCAGTTGGGCTATGGACTCAGTGGCGAATACACTTGGTGGTGGTGAGGCCTCTAATTATTTAAATAAAGGCTGGTGTATGATTTAGACAGTTGACCATTACCAAGCAGAGTCTTTTACATGGATTATTATTTTGACAATTTACGAGTTGTTTCGCCATCTGGACGTAAAGGCCCTGAATTGTTTATGAGAGGTTGGCATGTCTATAGGTTGTGCAGTGTGTTATTTTTGACGGTTTGCAATTAGCAAGTGTGTGTGTAGAGCTTTATACATGAGTTATGTAGGAGTAGTTTGCAGGTCTGTATGCTGTGGGGCATGTCAGAGTGTGTGTTCTGTGATACATATACGCCATCCCTAAATAAACTGCTCCCAAATAAATAAAGTACACTCCTTCCTCTCTCCATCAGCCTAATGCAGGAGGACGACGGTTCAATTCTGCGTCCGGCCATCCTGATTTAGGTTTTCCGTGATTTCCCTAAATCGCTCCAGGCAAATGCCGGGATGGTTCATCTGAAAGGGCACGGCCGAATTTCTTCTCCGTCCTTCCCTGATGCGACGAGACCGATGATCCCGCAGTTTGCTCTCTTCCCACAAAGCAAGCCAACCCAATGCAAGTTGAGTCCTTTTACCACCCGCCTCTAGGAACAGGTGGTGGTCTGGCGACTTAGGTTAGGGGTGTTGGTGAGTTTCGTTTGCAGCAATTTTCTTACATTGGTAGCGAAGACGCAAGTGAGCTTTGTTTACTGGAACATTTCACACTTGGCGCCGGATCCTAGGAGGAAGTGGCGGTTGGGTGGATGAGGTTAGTACCAGTGTCCTTTCGTTCCCCCAAATTTTCTTGGGTTGGTAGCGAAAGTGCAAATGACCTTTCTTTACTGCCAGAATCCAAAGTCGGCGGCGGTTCCTAGGAAGGGGAGACCGTCTGGTTTCTTGAAAAGTTGTTGAAACTAGGTAGCTGTAAGTATACTGAACACGTTTCATAGGTATATGAAATTGTAAATTGAATTATTTAATATGAATAAACTTGAAATGCAGTTAAGTACTTAGATAATTGATAGGTTAGATGCGCAATGTAGGTGTTAGCATATTTACTGAAGACTATGTGTGGCGCGTGTATGGAGGTGGTGGCCGAGGGTGTGTGACGGTGGCGCAGCGCGTGTCCGATTAAAAAGCGGGCGCGAGAGAGAGCAGACGATCTTGTGTCATCACGCGACGTCACAGTAGCGTCCTCTGGAGGTCACGGCATGAACTAAGCCATTTGAGCTCTGGAGCTCGTGGTGGATACATCGGGTGCAGCCATCTCGAATACCGGTACTTGCGGCATGGTCTGACGTCAAGAGAGGGCCCTTTGGTGGCACCGTTATGAGCTGAGCCAGTTGCAGTCCAGACCCAGTGGAGAACACATCCGCTTGCAATTGGTTAAATAATAAAGAGAAGTCCGTTTTTCCCGCCATTATCGTAGGTGTGCTGCATTATCGTGTTGGAATTTGAACTTTTCGATATTTTTATTGGGGGTGGTGGGGGTTAGGTTAGTAGAGGTAGACCAAGTGTGAGATCTTACACCACGTGGTGGATACACTGGGTGTTGCCATCTTGATTGACGTCACTAATATTTCGCATGCTAACAGTAATCTTTCTGTATTTAATAGATGGACAAAACATTCCTGGTACATTTTTATACGATCCTATGGCTTTCTCACACGAGAATAACAAGCCACGTTGGTCTTAGTCTGTAGAGTATTGTGGGGTGGAAGAATCTGGGGAGCACGTGGTCACTGCTCAAGTTTCTAACAGAGACATTCACACGCACTAATTCACACGGCAAATAACATGTGGACAGCATTGATTTTTGGGAAGAATTGCATGCACCTCGTGGTTGGCATCGAGCAGGATTTAGGTGGCTGCATATCTCTGCATGAAGCGCTTGGAATCAAATCGATTCATCTTGCCGAATATACGCTCGGTATAGTTTTATCGATAATTTGAAATGTCTGCACAGATAAAATAATATGGCAGACAGTAACTTTTAAGGCTTGAACTGCGCTTCGAATCTATAGACTGCGTAGTCGCCCCTAACGGAAATCACACTATTACGACACTGATTAACTGAACCAAAAATTGTAACCAGAACCTAAACGATAATTCAAAAATGGCTAGGAGAAGAAATTGTTGAGATTAACAAATTATTATTAACAGAATCAAATACCTTTTGTCCCTTGTTCGAGACGGACGTTCTTAGGGAACGTCTGGTCGCTTACCTGTCTTCAGAACAACTCAATCTGTAACAGTCGCGCGGAGCTCTCTCTGAACCGCCCGAGGTGGTGGGGAAGGGCCACGACCAACCTCTGCTAGGAAAACGGTTTGCTTTACTCATCTTAGGCCAAGCCCTCCTGTTCCTGTTCTCTGCCTCCCACCGACACCGTTTAGGTTGGTAGAAGATTAAGAAACCCACCACTTCTCTGGTTCGTCTACTACTGCATTCAAATCATTCACACTTCACCACACACTTTCAGGAGGGGTGGAAAATGGAAATCAGGACACAGGACGTGCACATAAGAATGAAAGAAAGAAATGTGTAGACCAATATTGCTTCTACAGGCACGCGGTTGTTGGGGCTGAGATTAATTAGTTGCACCACTCATTTTTTCAATCGTGTAACGACACCTATTGTGATGTTACACTGTTATTCGCAAAAATTGACCAGATAGTTTGCTGACTCACACACTAAGGACATCAAGAAGGGTGCTAGGATTTGATGTGCCGCTTACCTAACCTTGAGAAGTAGCAGTGTCCTTAACATTCTACATAGAGCTGAAGCCCGTCTGAAAGACGACCAGTAGCTAGGCCAACTGTACCACGAAAGATACGTCCTTTCACTTTCATTGGATCACTGACACAAAGGGATGAGAAGAGATACAAAACATCATGACTCATTACGATTTACATACAAAATAAATACCTGGTGTGAACGTCGGAAAAGTATGTATGTATCTGGAATGAGATCGTTAGGAAATCTGGTCGTTGCTCTTTCTTATGTACAATTATCATCATCATCAGTCTTTGATTAAATCTTAGACCTGTAATTTTGGCCTCCCCACTTAACGTTTCCGCTGAATTATGTATTTCAGTATCAGGGTAAGCTGTTATTTTTCGTCCGTCTCAAATGTGCAACAATTTTCTCTGTAAATCGATAATATGCTAATAATTGCAGTTTCATTGAATTTTCTTTCTATATCCTCGCATTATAAAAGAATATTCTAGAAAATTCAGTGAGACCGTTAACTCAGGTCAAAAAAATACAACAAAACAATGACACACTGATATCCTTTGTGTCATCTGTCTTCTGTCTGGTTTGACACGGCCCAACGATTACAGGCCATATTTCCCGTGAATTCACATTGTGTGTCTCTGCTATAGTGGTTTTCATTGCCGTATGTATCCTCATGCCGTCGATCATCGCTGATTTTTCCGCATTCAGGGACAATTTCCCATTCCAAGGGCAAGAGCATTCCCTGAAACTCCATCCGTTCCTCCACTCTCTTTGACAAGGTTTTTGGCAGAATGAGGGTCATTCCTTACACCGGAAGTCTTCGGCCGCCATTGCTGATTATTTTCATTCAAAATGTAAGTTGCAGCTTCCTATAGCTAGACCTACAATTAACGAGATCACCCCAAAAGCCCTCATACATAAAATTACATATTCGTCTACTTCGTGGCATGTGCGAAAGGTATTCGACAACAGCAACCAAGACGACATACTGCTTACTATAGCTCTTCGTCGTAGCCGAGTATAACAGAGATGTAAACACCGTAGTTTTCAATCTGATGATGGTGTGACTGCCGGAACGTATTGTAAATGTATGCTAGTGCTCACGCAGGAAACTTTTTCCTTACAAGTAACTGACCAGTTCTGAGACACAGAGGAGCGTGTTACGATGCGTCAAACATTACGGAAAGGCACAACAAAGATGTGAAGTCTTCAATAGCTACCGAAGCAGAATATTGTCACATGACCTACCCCAGAATCTCAAAAAAAAAAATTGAGCCGGCCGGAGTGGCCGAGCGGCTCTAGGCGCTACAGTCTGGATCCGCGCGACCTCTACGGTCGCAGGTTCGAATCCCGCCTCGGGCATGGATGTGTGTGATGTCCTTAGGTTAGTTAGGTTTAAGTAGTTCTAAGTTCTAGGGGACTGATGACCTCAGAAGTTAAGTCCCATAGTGCTCAGAGCCATTTTGAAAAAATTGAGTAGTATATGAAGATTGTCAGTAGCCCAGAAATCAGTGTCCAGACCCATGCGGACGATATAGAATGCGTAGAATTTTAACGAAAGTCGATTCTGACTTTAGATGTTCCTTAGCATACGAAATTAAGGAATGTTGCGATCATTTAGTATTCGTATCACTGTAAATGCTAGTTAAGTGAAGTGCTTAGCCATAACACTGCCCACCGCCATATTGACTACCGCGTGCTGGCTTTGCGAGCACGTGGCGCGGTAAGGAAAGTATGTAAGCAGAGAAGGGACGAATGAGGAATCACTCTGGCGAAGAAACGGGTCGAAAATGCGAAAATATTTTGACACATCCGACTTTGAGAAACAGAAGATAATTATGGCCGGTGCACGAGAAAGAGCATTTCGGAAGCTTCTTAGTCGTTGGTGTGCTACTGACATGGGGACCTACAAAATGTGATGCACGAAGTTGAAACCACGAGTAGTCGACAAGGTATTGGACGTTCACGCCTCATCACAGAACGTGGGAATAGGAGGCAAAGCCTGCCGAGCCGTTCTAGGCGCTGCAGTCTGGAACTGCGCCACCGCTACCGTCTCAGGTTCGAATCCTGCCTCGGGCACGGATGTGTGTGCTGTCCTTAGGTTAGTTAGGTTTAAGTAGTTCTAAGTTCTACGGGGCTGATGACCTCAGAAGTTAAGTCCCATTGCGTTCAGAGCCATATGAACCATTTTTAGGAGGCAAAGAAGGCAGATCTGACAACAGAGTACAATGCTGGTGCAGAGTGACAACAGAGTACAATGCTGGTGCAGAGACGAGTGTTTCAAGCACATTGTCGGACACGAGGATTCGCTACAGACGACCCCTGCGTGTCTCCGTGTCGACCCGATGACATCGTCAATTATGAAATGAGTGGACACTGGATCATCGAGATTGGAGCATCTTCAAATGGAAACGTATCGCCTGTTCGGATGAATCATATTTTTGTTATACGAGATCGATGATCGTGTCCAGACACGCCGCCGTCCGTGCGAATGGCTGCTTGAAACATGCTCCGCACCACGCACCGATATTACGCTAGGGAAGACATTCAGCTGGCTTCTATGGCATCTTTGGTAGTAATCGAACGCACGTTAGAAACGAGACACGAGCACGTATTAGGAAAGACTGCGGAAATTAAACGGCCGTGTCCTAATCATCTCCTCGTTTACTTTCAGCGGTTTAGAGAAATCTCGATGGTCTAATGGAGATTTGAACTGCCATTTTCCCGAACGCGAGGCCTTACCGTCATGAAGAAGAAACTACCTCCACTCACCTACACATTAAATAATTATTGGAATTCGAAGAGTTAATACCTAGTATCTTTTGTTTATGTGTAATGGTGAATCCCCTAAAACTTATTACAAGTGCTATACGATAGTCAGCTACGAACATTCTCAGCAGAAGATTGTTATTTTCACTCGTTAAATATAACGTAAAAATGTCAGTCGTTTGTGTTTTTGGAAGGAAAATACACTCTCTGATCAAGAGAATCTGATCACCCCTGTGTTATGTGGAATTGGCCACTAGATGGCACGAGAGGCAGAACCGCCAGTACAAAAACAGGCAGGCAGTACCGTGTTGTCGGTAGGGAAACAGTAACACCACAATGGGTCGGTCACGAAACCCAGAGATTATGAACGTGGGCTTCTTACTGGATAACAAATCCATTACGGACATTTCAGCCCTTTTACAGATACCCATTTAGACTGTTGGTGTAGACGCGAAGGAACAACCCGAGACCAGGCAGAAAAGCGTTAGCAGCAGTCCAGCTAACACAATGAGCTATAGAATGGTGTAGCAGCTGAAGTCAATGCCAGTAATGTGTGCCTTATGTGGAGCTGCTCCACCATTCTACCTCATTCGTGCCAAGCGATGGGGGACACGGAAAGAGTGTATAACCCACACTCGGGCGTCCCCTGGGCAACAGTGATGAACCGGCAGGTCTATCCACTCCACAAGTACCAACAGTTAATGACAATGGTTAATAGCCCGAACAATCGGCCCCTCTCGGGGCCAAAGCTGACAGTCATATCAATTAACACAGAAGGCATAACTTCAAACAAGGAAACCCTGCTACAACAACTGTGTCAAACCAAACCAAAGGCGACCGAGAGTCCCAGGAATGGGCTTAGCAACTGAGACACCTCATGATGAATACGGAAGCGCTATTTTCATAAAGCCAGAACTACAAGTAATATCTACCACTAACACAGACAACAACGATATCGAAATATTATCAGTTTAACTATTTAATTGTATAATAACATCTGTATACAAACCACCGACTGTTCCCTTCCACTTTCCCGAACCAGACGTAGGGCGAGAGGAGAAGATACGTGTCATTGTGGGCGACTTCGAGAGCCATAGCTGCCAGTGGGGATACAGTGAAGACAACGAAGATGGTGAAGCCGTGATTACATGGGTAGAATCTTATAAACTATCTCTAATACACGACAGCAACCTACCTGCATCTTTCAACAGCAGCCGATGGAGACGCGGATAAAAAAAATGGTTCAAATGGCTCTGAGCACTGTGGGACCTAACATCCGAGGTCATCAGTCCCCTAGAACTTAGAACTAGTTAAACCTGAGTATCCAAACCTGAGTAACCTAAGGACCTCACACGCATCAATGCCCGAGGCGGGATTGGAACCTGCGAACGCAGCGGTCTCGCGGTTCCAGACTGAAGTGCCTAGAACCGCTCGGCCACACCTACCGGCACACGCGGATGCAATCCGGACTTAATCTTTGTCAGTGCGGCTATATCACAGCAGTGTGTGAAGAATGTCTGTGAAGCTTTATCCAATACACAGCACAGACCCATCATGTGCCAAGTTGTATCAGCAGTACCCCCGCAATCTGTCCCATTTAGGAGAAGATACAACTTCAAAAAAGCGGATTGTACAAAATTCACAAAATGCTTCGATGAAATGATAGCAGACATTCAACCTGTCCCAGAGAAATATGATGTTTTTACTACTGCTGTGCAAGAATGCTCTCGTAAGTCAATTCCAAGAGGCTGTAGGTCTCAGTATATCCAGGGCTTAGACCCCAGTACAGCAGATAAGTTAAAAGAATGTGTCTCCCTCTATGAAGACAACCAATTTGGCGAGGACACTATTAAAACTGCCCGACAATTAATTCTGTCTATGTCCCCCCCATGAACCATGGACCTTGCCGTTGGTGGGGAGGCTTGCGTGCCTCAGCGATACAGATGGCCGTACCGTAGGTGCAACCACAACGGAGGGGTATCTGTTGAGAGGCCAGACAAACATGTAGTTCCTGAAGAGGGGCAGCAGCCTTTTCAGTAGTTGCAGGGGCAACAATCTGGATGATTGACTGATCTGGCCTTGTAACATCAGCCAAAACGGCCTTGCTGCGCTGGTACTGCGAACGGCTGAAAGCAAGGGGAAACTACAGCCGTAATTTTTCCCGAGGACATGCAGCTTTACTGTATGATTGGCGTCCTCTTGGGTAAAATATTCCGGAGGTAAAATAGTCCCCCATTCGGATCTCCGGGCAGGGACTACTCAAGAGGACGTCGTTATCAGGAGAAAGAAAACTGGCGTTCTACGGATCGGAGAGCGGAATGTCAGATCCCTTAATCGGGCAGGTAGGTTAGAAAATTTAAAAGGGGAAATGGATAGGTTAAAGTTAGATATAGTGGGAATTAGTGAAGTTCGGTGGCAGGAGGAACAAGACTTTTGGTCAGGTGATTACAGGGTTATAAATACAAAATCAAATAGGGGTAATGCAGGAGTAGGTTTAATAATGAATAAAAAAATAGGAGTGCGGGTTAGCCACTACAAACAGCATAGTGAACGCATTATTGTGGCCAAGATAGACACAAAGCCCATGCCAACTACAGTAGTACAAGTTTATATGCCAACTAGCTCTGTAGATGATGAAGAAATTGATGAAATGTATGACGAGGTAAAAGAAATTATTCAGATAGTGAAGGGAGACGAAAATTTAATAGTCATGGGTGACTGGAATTCGTCAGTAGGAAAAGGGAGAGAAGGAAACATAGTAGGTGAATATGGATTGGGGGGAAGAAATGAAAGAGGAAGCCGCCTTGTAGAATTTTGCAAAGAGCATAACTTAATCATAGCAAACACTTGGTTCAAGAATCATAAAAGAAGGTTGTATACCTGGAAGAATCCTGGAGATACTAAAAGGTATCAGATAGATCATATAATGGTAAGACAGAGATTTAGGAACCAAGTTTTAAATTGTAAGACATTTCCAGGGGCAGATGTGGATTCTGACCACAATCTATTGGTTATGAACTGCAGATTGAAACTGAAGAAACTGCAAAAGGGTGGGAATTTAAGGAGATGGGACCTGGATAAACTGAAAGAACCAGAGGTTGTAGAGAGTTTCAGAGAGAGCATAAGGGAACAATTGACAGGAATGGGGGAAAGAAATACAGTAGAAGAAGAATGGGTAGCTTTGAGGGATGAAGTAGTGAAGGCAGCAGACGATCAAGTGGGTAAAACGACGAGGGCTAATAGAAATCCTTGGGTAACAGAAGATATATTGAATTTAATTGATGAAAGGGGAAAATATAAAAATGCAGTAAATGAAGCAGGCAAAAAGGAATACAAACGTCTCAGAAATGAGAGCGACGGGAAGTGCAAAATGGCTAAGCAGGGATGGCTAGAGGACAAATGTAAGGATGTAGAGGCTTGTCTCACTAGGGGGAAGATAGATACTGCCTACAGGAAAATTAAAGAGACCTTTGGAGAGAAGAGAACCACTTGTATGAATATCAAGAGCTCAGATGGCAACCCAGTTCTAAGCAAAGAAGGGAAGGCAGAAAGATGGAAGGAGTATATAGAGGGTTTACACAAGGGCGATGTACTTGAGGACAATATTATGGAAATGGAAGAGGATGTAGATGAAGACGAAATGAGAGATAAGATACTGCGTGAAGAGTTTGACAGAGCACTGAAAGACCTGAGTCAAAACAAGGCCCCGGGAGTAGACAACATTCCATTAGAACTACTGATGGCCTTGGGAGAGCCAGTCGTGACAAAACTCTACCATCTGGTGAGAAAGATGTATGAGACAGGCGAAATACCCTCAGACTTCAAGAAGAATATAATAATTCCAACCCCAAAGAAAGCAGGTGTTGACAGATGTGAAAATTACCGAACTATCGGTTTAATAAGTCACAGCTGCAAAATACTAACGCGAATTCTTTACAGACGAATGGACAAACTGGTAGAAGCGGACCTCGGGGAAGATCAGTTTGGATTCCGTAGAAATGTTGGAACACGTGAGGCAATACTAACCTTACGACTTATCTTAGAAGAAAGATTAAGAAAAGGTAAATCTACGTTTCTAGCATTTGTAGACTTAGAGAAAGTTTTGACAATGTTAACTGGAATACTCTCTTTCAAATTCTAAAAGTGGCAGGGGTAAAACACAGGGAGCGAAAGGCTATTTACAATTTGTACAGGAACCAGATGGCAGTTATAAGAGTCGAGGGGCATGAAAGGGAAGCAGTGGTTGGGAAAGGAGTGAGACAGGGTTGTTGCCTCTCCCCGATGTTATTCAATTTGTATACTGAGCAAGCAGTAAAGGAAACAAAAGAAAAATTCGGAGTAGGTATTAAAATCCATGGAGAAGAGATAAAAACTTTGAGGTTCGCCGATGACATTGTAATTCTGTCAGAGACAGCAAAGGACTTGGAAGAGCAGTTGAACGGAATGGACAGTGTCTTGAAAGGAGAATATAAGATGAACATCAACAAAAGCAAAACGAGGATAATGGAATGTAGTCAAATTAAATCGGGTGATGCTGAGGGAATTAGATTAGGAAATGAGACACTTAAAGTAGTAAAGGAGTTTTGCTATTTAGGGAGTAAAATAAGTGATGATGGTCGAAGTAGAGAGGATATAAAATGTAGACTGGCAATGGCAAGGAAATCGTTTCTGAAGAAGAAAAATTTGTTAACATCGAGTATTGATTTAAGTGTCAGGAAGTCATTTCTGAACGTATTTGTATGGAGTGTAGCCATGTATGGAAGTGAAACATGGACGATAACTAGTTTGGACAAGAAGAGAATAGAAGCTTTCGAAATGTGGTGCTACAGAAGAATGCTGAAGATAAGGTGGGTAGATCACGTAACTAATGAGGAGGTATTGAATAGGATTGGGGAGAAGAGAAGTTTGTGGCACAACTTGACTAGAAGAAGGGATCGGTTGGTAGGACATGTTTTGAGGCATCAAGGGATCACAAATTTAGCATTGGAGGGCAGCGTGGAGGGTAAAAATCGTAGAGGGAGACCAAGAGATGAATACACCAAGCAGATTCAGAAGGATGTAGGTTGCAGTAGGTACTGGGAGATGAAGAAGCTTGCACAGGATAGAGTAGCATGGAGAGCTGCATCAAACCAGTCTCAGGACCACAACAACAACATGGGCGAAATAAAGAGAGAACGCTGGGTTAAGCTGATGGAAGAACTGGACATGGCAAAAAACAGCAGAGAGGCCTGGAACTTAATAAGATCTTTGAATAATGACCCCACGAAAGGCCCCTTGCATTCCAACATTACACCTTTTACCAGATTGCTCATCAACTCTTGATAAATGGCAAAACAAATAAAAACAAGAAGACCATGTAAGCTTCAAAGAAATGTCGAACAAGAAACATCTAACTTGTCCAACCCATTCATTATCAAAGAGTTGGAAGACGCCATAGAAAAGAGTAAGACAGGTAAGATGATATGCGTATGGGGCAGATTCATTACTTTCGAAACCTTACTAAGCAATGGAAGCCTGGAACGATGCCAAATCCCTAAAATCTGGAGGAAGACTAAAGTTGTTGCTGTTCTGAAACCTGGAAAGCAGCCAAAAGACCCAAAGCACTTCAGGCCAAAATCACTTCTGTGCCCTCTTTACAAGGTTTTCGAAAGACTGTTATTGAACCGCATAACACTACTGGTCGAACCTCGTCTCATCCCAGAGCAAGCTGAATTTAGGCCAGGAAAGAACTGCTATACACAGACCCTTAACCTGGCACAGCACATAGAAGATGGTTTTCAGCTCGGAAATATCATTGGAGTGGCCTTTGTCGATCTCTCTTCAGACTATGACACTGTACAACAACAAATCATCCTAAGGAAGATTTACGACTTCAGGCTTACGCAAATCGTCGCCACCGTGTTGCAGAATCGACGTTTCTTTGTAGAATTTCAAGGCAGGTTGAGCAGATGGATAATACAAAAGAATGGGCTCCCGCAAGGCAGTGTCTTAGCACCAGTGCTGTTTAATACCTGCACCAATGACCAACCACTTCCTCTCCTCACAAGAAGCTTCCTATATGCAGACGACCTGGCATTGGCAACTCAGGATAAGAATTTTGAGACTGTAGAAGAAAATCTCACTGCTCTGAAGATTCTTTTAGAATATCATGAGGAAAACCATCTCAATCCAAACCCATCAAAAACTAAAACATGTGCTTTTCATCTGAAGAACAGAGAAGCTTCTCGACAGCTGCATGTGAACTGGAATGGAAAGGTGTTGGAACACTGCAGTGCTCCAGCTTACCTTGGT
Source organism: Schistocerca serialis cubense (assembly GCF_023864345.2). Taxonomy (NCBI): domain Eukaryota; kingdom Metazoa; phylum Arthropoda; class Insecta; order Orthoptera; family Acrididae; genus Schistocerca; species Schistocerca serialis. The sequence continues at coordinate 10,806,297 of NC_064640.1, forward strand.
TTTACCCTGGACCGCTCCCTGACCTTCAAGGCACACTGCACCAACCTTAAAGCCAAGGTTTCATCGCGAAATTGCCTACTGCGCAAGGTGACTGGTTCTGGATGGGGTGCCCACCCCAGACAGTAAGAACAACTGCCCTGGCACTCTGCTACTCTGCTGCCGAATATGCCGCTCCAGTGTGGTACATTTCTGCTCTTGCAAAAAAAAGTGGACACCGCCCTGAATGAAACCTACAGGCTGGTCACAGAATGTCTGAAGCCGACGCCAATACGGAAGCTATATACTCGAGCACTTGCAGGTACAGCCCCACCCGATATTAGACGCGAGATAGCTGCTAGCAACGAGAGGCAAAAGGTCTGCAATAGCTAGGACCATCCTTTGCACAAACATCAGCCACCTCGACTGAAGTCCAGGAAGAACTTTCTACAGTCTTCTGTTCTAATTGACAGAGATCAAAGTACAGCCAGGGTTAAACTGTGGAAAAAAAGACATTCTGTCCATCCAGAGCGAGATGTAATTGAAGAAACTCTGCTACCTGGTCACCAAGAAGGATGGTGAACATGGAAGTCCTCGAACAGAGTGCGCTCCGGCGTTGCAAGAACGAAGGACAACTTGAAGAAATGGGGCATCGCACAAGGCGGAGACACACTGGTTGAGTGTGGAAATGAACAAACTACAAGCCATCTCCTGAGGTGTCGTCTCTGCCCAAACTCTTGTACAGGACTGGAACTGGCCTTGGCTTATAGCAACGCAGTCAGTGTTGCCAAATACTGGACACAACTAGTGTAAATGTGTTTATTATGTAAAAATTGGTTTCTTACTCCTGTGTGTATTGCGTAAAAACTGATTTCTTACTATTGTGTGTATTATGTAAATATTGACTTATTACTCTTTTTTCCCTATGTGTTCATTCTATTACGTTTATATGGCTTTGAATTATTCATGTATACAAATATGTATATTTTTAAATCAGCACAGTTTGTGTCCTGGTACTTCTGACACGAATAAAATAAATAAACAATGCCAAGCGATGCTTGAGGTGGTGAAAGAGTGATGCCATTGGATAGTGGAATACTGGAAACGAGTCATTTGTAACGATGAATCACACTGTATACTGTGGCAATTTGTGTTTGACAAATGCCTGAAAAACATAACCTTCCATAATGTGCAGTGCCGACAGTGATGTAGGAGTAGGTGGTTTTACTTTGTAAGGATGTTTTCGTGTTTCGGGTCTCGTCCCCTTATTGATCTTAAGAAAGCGCTGTATCCCGAAGAGTGCAAACACATTTTATAGCATTGCTTATTCTGTACAGTAGACGAACATTTCGGAGACGATTATTTTTTGTTTCACTTTGACAATGCACCTATCATAAAGCAGGATCTGTGAGAATGGTTTGTGGATAATAATATTCCTGAAATGGACTGACGTAAGTGAAGTTCCGGCCTGAGCACAAAGGGACATCTTTGGGATTAATTAGAACGTCTACTTCACTCTACTTCACTCCAGATCCCAGCGTCCAACATCACTGCTTACTCTGATTTAGGCTCTTGAGAAAGAGTGGGTTACATTTCCTCCACAGACATCCAGACCTTTGGTAAGGTATTGCATAGGACATTCAGTCTTCATTATGCAAACTGGATCAAAATATCGATTATTTGTTAGGCGACTTATTGATCCTCTTTGGGACGGAAGCCTACAGACACTGTTTGTTTGTGGTATCTGTACAAATGGTTCAAATGGCTCTGAGCACTATGGGACTTAACATCTGTGGTCATCAGTCCCCTAGAACTTAGAACTAGTTAAACCTAACTAACCTAAGGACATCACACACATCCATGCCCGAGGCAGGATTCGAACCTGCGACCGTAGCAGTCGCGCGGTTGGTTTCCTTTATTTGTACGTTTTGTCTCATCATCTATGACTGTTCTTTTACAAATGGTTCAAATGGCTCTGAGCACTATGGGACTTAACTTCTGAGGAAAGTCCCCAAGAACTTAGAACTACTTAAACCTAACTAACGTAAGGACATCACATACATCCATGCCCGAGGCAAGATTCGAACCTGCGACCGTTGCGGTCGCGCGGTTCCAGACTGTAGTGCCTAGAACCGCTTGGCCACCCCTGCCGGCGTGTGTTTACAATACGGTTTCCTTGTACCACTTAGTTGCTGTCAAGACTTGCGAAGTTTTCATTGCATTTATTATGTTTTTTTTTTATTTTGTTGTGTTTCGTTGCATTATACACTGAAGAGCCAAAGAAACTGGAGCACCTGCCTGATATCGTGTGGTGCCCCCACCAGCACGCAGAGGTGCCGCGACGCGATGTGGCCTGGACTCGACTAATGTCTGAAGTAGTGCTGGAGGAAACTGACACCATGAATCCTGCAGGACTGTCCATAAATCCGTAGGAGTACGATGGGGTGAAGATCTCTTCTGAATAGCACGTTGCAAGGCAATCCAGATATGCTCAATAATGTTTATGTCTGGGGAGTTTGTTGGCCAGCAGAAGTGTTTAAACTCAGAAGAGTCTTCCTGGAGCCATCTGTAGCAATTCTGGATGTGTAGGGTGTTGCATTGTCCTCGTGGGATTGCCCCAAGTCCGTCAGAATGCACAGGACATGAATTGATGAAGGTGATAAAACAGGATGCTTACATATATGTCACCTGTCAGAGTCGTATCTAGACGTATCAGGGATCCCATATCACTCCTACGGCACACGCCTCATCCCATTACAGATTCTCCACCAACTTGAACAGTACCCTGCTGACGTGCAGAGTCCTTGGATTAATGAGTTTTTCTCCATACCAATACACGTCCATCCGTTGGGTAAAATTTCAAACGATACTCGCACGAGCAGGCAACATGTTTTCAGTCATCAACAGTCCAATGTCGGTGTTGATACGCTGAGGCGAGGCGTAAAGCTTTGTGTCGTGCAGTCATCAAGGGTACATGAGTGGCCCTTCGGCTCCGAAAGCCCATATCGATGATGTTTCGTTGAATGGTTCGCACGTTGACACTTGTTGATGGCCCAGCATTTAAATCTGGGGCCATTTGGAGAACGGTTACACTTCTGTCACACTGAACGATTCTCTTCAGTCGTCGTTGGTCCCGTTCTTGTAGTACCTTTTTCTGGCCGCAGCGATGTCAGAGATTTAATGTTTTACCGGGTTCCTGATATTCACGGTTCACTAGTGAAATGGTAGTACGGGAAAATCCCTACTTCATTGTTCCCTCGGAGACGCTATGTCCCATCGCTCGTGCGCCGACTATAACACCACGTTCAAACTCACTTAAATCTTGATAACCTGCCACTGAAGCAGCAGTAACTGCGCCAGACACTTGTTGTCTTATATATTAGGCGTTGCCGACCGCAGCACCGTTTTCTGCCTGTTGACACATCTCTGTATTTGAATACACATGCCGATACCAGTTTCTACGGTGCTTCAGCGTAGTACCAGTAATACTCCTGGTTTATCTAGTTTTCCTTCGGTATCATTTAGTTTGTACCAGTAATATGCGTTCTGTTTAATTTTCGGTTACTGGTCTCGTTTCGAGAGGTTATTATGTCAGCCGGCCGAAGTGGCCGTGCGGTTAAAGGCGCTGCAGTCTGGAACCGCAAGACCGCTACGGTCGCAGGTTCGAATCCTGCCTCGGGCATGGATGTTTGTGATGTCCTTAGGTTAGTTGGGTTTAACTAGTTCTAAGTTCTAGGGGACTAATGACCTCAGCAGTTGAGTCCCATAGTGCTCAGAGCCATTTTTTTTGTTATTATGTCATGCGAAGCCCTCATTACAAGAGCCAGTTTTTCTCTCGTCTCTTTCCATATCGCCAGTGTTTCTCCGCTTATCCTCTCGTGTTCTACTGTATCCCGCTAATTTCAAGACGGACTCGTGATTGAGAGACTAAACCGTGATTGAAAATGTTTGCTATTTATCGCGAACTTTTTATTCACCACTCTGTACAAAACCGACCAAGCATTCCGGTTCATTAAACCGTGTCCTCCAGGAGTTCACGGATAAAGCAACTGAGTACCTAGCACACATAACGAACGCCATACTAAAACACCAACACTTCCCCGCCTTTTGGAAGACGGCCAAGGTCCTGATGTTCAGGAAGCCGGGGAATGACCACAGCCTCCCAAAAAATTACCGACCCATCAGCCTTCTGAGCTCGCTCAGTAAGATTGTTGAGAAGGTGATTCTCAAACGCATCACTAGGCACTGCATAACAAATGACATCCTGAGACTGGAGCAATTCGGCTTCAGGAATCACCACTCCACAACACAACAACTCCTACGGGTCGTTGAACATATAACACATGGCTTCAACATAAACAAAGCTACAGGGGCAGTGTTCCTGGACATCGAAAAGGCTTTCGACCGTCTATGGCACAACGGCCTCATCCGCAAACTCAGCGACGCGGGATTCCCTGACGGGCTGCTGCGTCTAATACACTCATACCTCACAGACAGGAGTTTCAACACTGACGTGCAGGGAAAACAATCAACACGACACGGTATACACGTGGGAGTACCCCAGGGAAGCATCCTAGGGTCCCTACTGTTTAACCTCTACATAAACGATCTCCCAACCACACACAACACAATGATGGCAATCTACGCGGATGACACAGCCATCCTTGCGCAAGATTGGAAACGATCAAACATTACGTCACGCCTACAGACTGGGCTCAGAGTGGCCGAGCCTTGGTTGGAGAAATGGCGTGTTAAAGTAAACGTCGACAAGTGCGAAGCCGTTCTGTTCACTAGAAGACCGAAGCAACTGCGCAAACACCGCTACTGCAGACCAATAACTCTACATGCACGTCCAATACGTTTCCGCGAGAAAGTCAAATACCTCGGTGTCTGGCTGGGCCGGAAATTACTCTGGGGGGACCACATACAACACATGACCAACCGAGCTAGCACGAGGCTCAAACAGCTCTATCCTATGCTCAACAGGCGTAGCACACTGAACAGAAGGGTGTCGAGATCCATGTACATGACACTTATCCGACCCCTGATGACGTACGCAGCTCCTGTCTGGGGATACGCTGCGCCTACACGCCTGCGCCGTCTGCAGCTCATACAAAACAAAGTACTCAAAATCATAAGCAATGCTCCACGATACACACGCATCGCGGACCTTCACCGGGAATACCGACTTGAGACTCTCTCACGGAGGTAATCCACAAGCTCACCACAAGACTATACAGAAACTCCAGACATTCGCAGAACCCGTTTATTCTGGATCTGGGGAACTACGACCACAACCATAGATGGAAACATAAAAGACCAAAAGACATACTTGTAAGGACATAACATCTATGGCCAAGCATACGCAAACACAACGGCACAGACGAGCCCCTGTTAATCAGACGCCAATACTGGATATCCAGCTGGAATACACTGCCGAATAACTGGCACCACACAGGGAAGCCGTACCGTACACTGCATGCAAACAAGCTCCACACATCCCCCACACAGTGAGATGATCTATGGCCGATCTCCCACTACTGTATAACGATCTTGATTGTTCCAGGAATGCAGCAGCAACTGGGACACATCGCCATCGCTTGTCATGGTAATGATGCATGATACCTATACTAACAAATCCAACCTTGCATGAGCTATCGCAACTAGTAAGCCACTACTGCTCTTACTACCCATCCCACTGTCGCAGAGGTTTTTTTCCCACGGCACGAGCCATGGCACTTTTTTCCCTCTGCTCTTCAAATCGCTACCCTCACTCGCGTTTCGTCCACTATCTGTCACTTGATGGACCGTGTTAATGCGTAGCCTTACCCAGACGCACGGACAACATCACAGCCCAGCATCCTGTGATCCACTTACTAGACAACTAACATGTTTACGGAGGTGACAGTAGAACTTTTGGTTTGGTCACCACGTTGGTGCGGGCGTGGAGGGGCCCCATCTCTATAGTGGGTTTTGTATATTGAGCCAGACTTGTTTCCCAATTTTTGTTTTTGTCTATATTTTGCATTTCATATTGATCATCTCATGGTACTGCACTGTACAAGTTCTATAAAGAATGTTGAGAAGTGTGCTCATCAGTTTGAAGCCGTCGTAAGGCGAAGGGTGGACATACTCCATATTACTGTCCGCTAATAGGTGCCTGGATACTTCTCATCAAGTAATGTATCTGATTAGGAACGACGGGAAAACTCAGTTTAAACATTAGAGATAATTATTCAGTTTGTTAACATATAGAGGGTGATTCAGCTGCCGCTACGGATGTCGTTTAATGCAACCAGCAGTGTTATGACTGGCTTTCAAAAACCACGCGAGAGATTTTCATATTCCCTCACTTTCTAAACCCAAGCTGTTAGTCCTACAGGAAAAATGAACAGGACTTTTTTGAAGGAAATTTAATGTAGTTAAATTTTGTACTCGGATACGTTTTCCCTAGAGGCCATAGTTTTCGAGTTATTCAAGACAAAAGTAAAAGATGTGAGCTTTAGACTCCACTCCCACCCTCGCCCTCATCGATCAGGGTTTCTCGTACGTTGTTCATGGTCCTCTCTCCTGCCTCTGTACAAACATTTCCGACTACACGAACTGTTCCTGCCATTCCACCTTTTTTGGTCTATATTTATTATGCTATTACGTCACCAGCATAGTCGCCTATTCCGTTATCGTCATTAATTTAAACTTGTCCATGAGGGCCACGAAAGAACACCGTCTTTTGTAAACGTTAGACTAAAACTAATTAGGCTGACCATTCGATCCAAATTTAACCTTTACAAGTACAGTAGCCGTGTAGTCAGAAGGCATGACAAATACAACGATGGAATTGTTTATTTTATGATATTAAAATTCACAAAATTGTACGCAAAATTAATAAGGCCAATCAATGAAGACCAACAAAGGTCGAATGTGGGACGTAATTCGTGCAGTCGCAAATTTTTGTACAGTGGTAGCAGGGAGTACCATGAGCGACATACTAGAAATCCTGACCGGTGGAAGCTGAATGTGGAAGTGGGGCCTGAAGCTCGCTTTTGTATATTTTTCTCGAATAACTCGAAAGTTACGGCCTCCGGAGAAAACGTATACCAGTACAAAATTTAACTACATTAAATTTCCTACAAACAGAGGTCCTGTTCATTTTTCCTGTAGGACTAATAGATTGCGCGACTGAGAGACTACGTAAATCTCTCGCCTGCCTTTTGAAGGACAGTAGAACATTGCAGATTGCATAAAATACTATCGGTAGGGGCAGCTGAATCGACGTGTGTAATAAGATTATAGTGTGATAAATAATTTCTAGCTAGAGCCCTGTTAAAAAATTCAAAAAGTCCAGTGCTATATCAATGTCGATGTGGGACTGTGAATGAGCAAGTGTGCTAGAGACCACGTCCATATTCCTTACTTACTTCCATAAGCTAGTGTAATAGGTCATGATTTCAACGTACGAGAAACCAATGGTGACTTAGGCTCATGGTTGTATAACTTGAACAGAAAGATATTCAGCACTCGGAGTGGCCAGTGCTACCATCCAAACGGAACCCCAGGGAGCGAGCAGGTAGGTTTTCAGTTCTCCTGGTCAGACAGAAAGAAGACACGGTGTTCGCTTCCTATTGGACTCACACATCATGACATGTACGATCACACTCCATACTGACGTTACTTTGTAACATATTGTTCCCTGCCACTATGTGGGATGATTCTGTTAATTGCTTCGGATGCCACAGCCAGCATCTGAAAGAAGGAGGCTTTGTAAAGGAAGCAGCTGAAGCAGTGGTCTTTCCCTAACGTGTCTCTAGTGTTACTAGGTAGGAGCTTACTTTTCTGGCTAGTGATTTTCCCACGAACAGCTGATATTTGCCAGCACCTTTTGGAACCAAACGGGTGAAAATCCGATAGGAAGCACACTTTGCAGACGAGCGCTGTTGGTACGGGCATGAACTGGCCAATGAAAATGCCTGCCTTCTGTTTCAGAGGATGATCTACATCTACATCTACATCTACATCGATACTCTGCAAATCACATTTAAATGCCTGGCAAAGGGTTAATTCTCTATTACTCCAACCTCGTATAGCGCGGGAAAAGAACGAACACCTATATCGTTCTGTAAGAGCTCTGATTTCCTTCTTTTATCATGGTGATCGTTTCTCCCTATGTATGTCTGTGTCAACAAAACATTTTCGCATTCGGAGGAGAAAGTTGGTGATTAGAATTTCGTGAGAAGGTTCCGTCGCAACGAAAAACGTCTTTCTTTTAATGATTTCCAGCCCAAATCCTGGATCATTTCTGTGACACTCTCTCCCATATTTCGCGATAATACAAAACGTGCTGCCTTTCTTTGAACTTTTTCGATGTACTCTGTCAGTCCTATCTGGTAACGATCCCACACCGAGCAGCAGTATTCTAAAAGAGAACGGACAAGCGTAGTGTAGGCAGTCTCCTTAGTAGGTCTGTTAACATTTTCTAAGTGTCCTGCCAATAAAACGCAGTCTTTGGTTAGCATTCCCCACAACATTTTCTATGTGTTCCTTCCAATTAAATTGTTCGTAATTGTAATACCTAGGTATTTAGTTGAATTTACGACTTTTAGCTTAGACTAATTTATCGTGTAACCGAAGTTTAACGAGTTCCTTTTAGCACTCATGTGGATGACCTCACACTTTTCGTTATTTAGGGACAAGTGTGAGGTTTATTTTGATCTTCTGATGACTTTATTAGTCGATAAACGACAGCGTGATATGCAAACAACCGAAGACGGCTGCTCAGATTGTCTCCCAAATCGTTTATGTAGATAAGGAACAGCAAAGGGCCTATAACACTACCTCGGGGAACGCCAGAAATCACTTCTGTTTTACTCAAAGACTTCCCGTCAGTTACTAACAACTGTGACCTCTCTGACAGGAAATCGCAAATCCAGTCACATAACTGAGACGATATTCCATAAGCACGCAATTTCACTACGAGCTGCTTGTGTAGTACAGTATCAAAAGCCTTCCGGAAATCCAGAAATACGGAATCGATCTGATATCCCTTGTCAGTAGCACTCAACACTTCATGTGAATAATGAGCTAGTTGTGTTTCACAGGAACGATGTTTTCTAAACTCATGTTGACTGTGTGTCAATAGACCGTTTTCTTCGAGGCAATTCATAATGTTCGAACACAATATATGTTCTAAAATCCTGCTGCATATCGACGTTAACGATATGGGCCTGTAATTTAGTGGATTACTCCTACTACCTTTCATGAATATTGGTGTGAACTGTGCAACTTTCCAGTCTTTGCGTACGGATCTTTCGTCGAGCAAACGGTTGTATATGATTGTTAAGTATGGCTCTAATGCATCAGCATACTCGGAAAGGAACGTAATTGGTATATAATCTGGAGCAGAAGACTTGCTTTTATTAAGTGATTTAAGTTGCTTCACTAATCCGAGGATATTTACTTCTTCATTACTCATGTTGGCAGCTGTTCTCGATTCTAATTCTGGAATATTTACTTCGTCTTCTTTTGTGAATGCATTTCGGAGGGCTGAGCTTAGTAACTTTGCTTTGGAAGCACTGTCTTCGATAGTGTCTTCATTGCTATCTCACAGAGAAGGTATTGATTGTTTCTTGCCGCTGACATACTTCACATACGACCAGCATCTCTTTGGATTTTCTAACTGGTCTCGAGACGAAGTTTCGTCGTGGAAACTGTTAGAGGCATCTCGCATTGATGTCAGCGCTAAATTTCGAGCTTCTGTAAAAGATCGCCAATCTTGGGGATTTTGCGTCTGTTTAAATTTGGCATCTTTGTTTCGTTGTTTCTGCAACAGTGTTCTAACCCGTTTTGTGTACCAAGGAGGATCAGCTCCGTCGTTTGTTAATTTATTTGGTATAAATCTATCAATTACTGCCGGTACTATTTCTTTGAATTCAAGCCACATCTAGCCTACATTTATATTATTAATTTGGAAGGAGTGGAGATTGTCTTTCAGGAAGGCGTCAAGTGAATTTTTATGTGCTATTTTGAATAGGTATATTTTTCGTTTATTTTTGGGGTATTTGGGGGTTACAATATTCAATCTCGCTACGACAACCCTGTGTTCACTAATCCCTGTATCGGTTTTGATGCTCATTATTAATTCACGATTATTTGTTGCTAAGAGGTCAAGTGTGTTTTCACAACCGTTTACTATTCGCGTGGGCTCATGAACTAACTGCTGGAAATAATTTTCAGGGAATGCGTTTAGCACAATTTCGGATGATATTTTATGCGGACCTCCGGAATTAAACATGTATTGTAGCCAACATATCGAGGGTAAATTAAAGTCACCACCGACTATTATCATATGAGTCGGGTACGTGTTTAAAATCAAACTCAAGTTTTCTTTGAATCTTTCAGCAACTGTATCATCTGAATTAGGCGGTCGGTAAAGGGATCCAATTATTATTTTATTCCAGTTGCCAACAATGACCTCTGACCATACTAACTCACAGGAGTATCTACTTCAATTTCGCGGCAAGTTAAACTGCTTCTGACAGCAACAAACACGCCAACGCCAACCGTGTTTAGCCTATCCTTTCGGAACACCGTTAGGTTCTTCGCAAAAATTTCGGCTCAGCTTATATCCGGCTTTATCCAGCTTTCAGTGCCTAAAACGATTTGAGCATCAGTGCTTTCTATTAGCACTTGGAGCTCTGGTACTTTCCTAACACAGCTACGACAATTTACAACAGTTATACCGATGGTTCCTGTATCTACGTTCTTCCTGTGTTCAGCCTGCACCCTTTGTGACTGAAGCCCTTCTTGTGATTTCCCGAGACCCTCTAACCTAAAAAACCGCCCAGTCCACGCCACACAGCCCCTGCTACCCGTATGGGCTGAAAGGGCTGGGTTTTAACGTTTTAGGGGTTGTTGGTATCTCGCGAATCTCATGGAGGCAATCAGAAGCCCTCCCGGTTATAAGAGGAAAATCGTGGGCCCTCTGGTTTGGTGGTGTTAGTTAAAAAGTATTTAACACTTTTAAATTATGAAGTCAGTGCTCCTTCATGATATACAAAGTTACTTTATCAGAATACAAAGCTTAGAAGATTTCACAAGTGTGTTCGTATGCGTGGGCGTGGAATTCTGATTAGCCAGCTTTCGGTTTTCTAGGCGAATGCTGCAGTTTAACGAGCATGTACCAACTAGCCAGGAATAGGCCTTACATCACAGCGTAGAGCCATTAGCTAGATGGGAGTGAGAGAGACGGGACACGGTTGTTCATCTCATTACAGAAGATTATTTGCTCCGAACGCATAAAATTACTGAAATTAAATTACCAGCTTCAGATCATTTGGATAGAAAAGAAAATTTTACAGGGCCAATCCATTTCGTCGACTGATCACGTTTATTGGACGTAACTGAATGTGCATAAAGGAACAATTACGGAAAATTCTGACATCAAATGGTTCAAATGGCTCTGATCACTATGGGACTTAACTGCTGAGGTCATCAGTCCCCTAGAACTACTTAAACCTAATTAACCTAAGGACATAACACACATCCATGTCCGACGCAGGATTCGAACCTGCGACCGTAGCGGTCACGCGGTTCCAGGCTGTAGCGCCTAGAACCGCTCGGCCACTCCGGCCGGCTCTGACATCAAACCAACATAAAATGCATACTAATTCAAAGTAAACATACGTTAAAGAGACGAGGTTCCATAGTACCCTCTCTCGTCATATAGTAAGACGATACCTGAGTGAACAGTGCACAATAGTCACAAACGAAACCCTTTCATATTGTGTTCTTGTTAACATCTGATACGAAAATGACGAGGCAATCAACGGAATCATTGTGTTTTGGCGTGCCGCCAGGTGGCAGCAGTCTTTTTCAACATACGGTTATATATTCGAAATAGAATGTAAAGAATTTTACATTTTTATATTCTTTATGCATATACAAATCCATAAAAGCGAAAGGATTGTATGCCTGGTTTTCCAAATGTACACATCAAAAAATTATTGCAAAAAATATTTTTACTGTATCTTATATCAGTGTAATGGTCACAGTTACCAGAAACAAGGTGGCAAACTATTAACGTTACAGTAATAAATTCATGGTATATAGAGACAAAAATATGAAAACATTATTGTATGACTTTACTACATGCGCGTGTAGAGTCTCGTTAATGAGTCTTCAATGATCAGCTCCAGATCTAGGTTATGGTCCAATGTATAAAGTAAGTTCTCTGAGTCATGGTCTATGTTACGATAGGTGTTACATATTGACTCATACAAAAGTTTCGGACCAAACTCCATCTTTAAATTTAAAAAGAGAGACAAGGGCTGGAAAGCGGAACCATAAAAACACCAGAGGTAGCACGCCGTAATGATCTATAAAACACTTTAGTATGCTCTATTCTAATCTACTGCAGCACCTTCCAGCGTAATATCACGTAGATCGCATTAATATCAATAAAAGTGCCAACTTCATAGAATGTGCCAAGTAATAATACTTTACAAATAGTGTTACCATTTCACGAAGTGTACTAGCTTAACCTCATATGACGTGGTAGCGATAAAGTAGCAAAGTTCGAGGTTTAGGATTAACATGACCCAGTAAGAGCCTGCCAAGTTAAATGTGAAGTTCTAATATGGCTGTAACAGACATTAATATAGGCACAACTACCACTAGCGACTTTACTTGCCCTACGGCAGACAACATTTGTAGTATCACCTCTCAGTATTATAAAGCGTAGTTAGAATAACTTAGTAGGTATAAATACTGAAAGAGCGTATTGTAGGGGCCTCTAGATTGCAAAACCAGAACTCTCTTGCATTAATTCTGAATCTTACTACACTATACCATGTTAGATAATATTCAGCACAAAGGTTAAGTTGAAGTTGCTATAGCAATAAATGTTTATTAAAAAGTCTTTTCTTACTGAAGGAATGTGGTGTAAGAACATATGAAGAGCAAAACCTCTTACGTAGCGTTTTAGTGTTAGTGCAGTATACTAGGATGATGTTATACTTAGCCTGAGGTCTAGATTGTACATAGTGGCACACTAGGAAAATACAATACTCAGCCCAAGGTCTAGTTATGGTCCAATGCATAATGTGCGTCTTTCTGTAAATAATGTATAGCTGGAGTTCTAGATTTTAACAATGATATAACAAAACACTTGCTGGGTGAGCATCCAGTATCCCCTAGAACTGTATGTGACAATACACAGTATACATAATTAATAACAACTGTCCAGTGGCCCTATGACACATGGTATTTGTGATTAACGTGCATTATATTATTACAACATTTATTTACGATACCTCAGTGGTTCATGGTGTGGGTTCCTGTTGTCATGTCCTAGTTCATGAACCACGGGCAACGTATGAGTGGCCATGGAAGTACTCCTGACAGTCGGGATACCAGCTACTTTGGAATAAGGCTGGGCATCTCGGACATATTCTGAGTCGTGGTCACCTTTGTGCTCAGACAGCAAAGACTACCAAATCCACCGGTTAGTCCCTCAAGTCTTAAGTAATAGAACCCAGTACGTTGTCCTCGATGGTGAGTGTTCATCGGAGGTGAGGGTATCATCTGCAGTGCCCCAGGGAAGTGTGGTAGGTCCGCTGTTGTTTTCTATCTACATAAATGATCTTTTGCATAGGGTGGATAGCAATGTGCGGCTGTTTGCTGATGATGCTATGGTGTACGGGACGGTGTCGTCGTTGAGTGACTGTAGGAGGATACAAGATGACTTGCACAGGATTTGTGATTGGTGTGAAGAATGGCACCTAACTCTAAATATAGATAAATGTAAATTAATGCAGATGAACAGGAAAAATAATCCTGTAATGTTTGAATACTCCATTAGTAGTGTAGCGCTTGACACAGTCACGTCGATTAAATATTTGGGCGTAACATTGCAGAGCGATATGAAGTGGGACAAGCATGCAATGGCAGTTGTGGGGAAGGCGGATAGTCGTCTTCGGTTCATTGGTAGAATTTTGGGAAGATGTGGTTCATCTGTAAAGGAGACCGCTTATAAAACACTAATACGACCTATCTTTGAGTACTGCTCGAGCGTTTGGAATCCCTATCAGGTCGGATTGAGGGAGGACATAGAAGCAATTCAGAGGCGGGCTGCTAGATTTGTTACTGGTAAGTTTGATCATCACGCGAGTGTTACGGAAATGCTTCAGGAGCTCGAGTGGGAGTCTCTAGAGGAAAGGAGGCGTTCTTATCGTGAATCGCTACTGAGGAAATTTAGAGAACCAGCATTTGAGACTGACTGCTGTACAATTTTATTGCCGCCAACTTACATTTCGCGGAAAGACCACAAAGATAAGATAAGAGAGATTAGGGCTCGTACAGAGGCATATAGGCAGTCATTTTTCCCTCGTTCTGTTTGGGAGTGGAACAGGGAGAGAAGATGCTAGTTGTGGTACGAGGAACCCTCCGTCACGCACCGTATGGTGGATTGCGGAGTATGTATGTAGATGTAGATTTAGATTTAGAACCGTTAGGGGTAAAACTCAATGGGACCCGGGGCAAGTGAGGCTAGCAACCTGCTTCCCTGGTACTTTAAATATGATGCTGGCAACAATCAGAGCAATATGCCTTGGATCTTTGGAGGTGACGGAGTCCCACCTCTACTTGACATACCAGGGACTCCTAAGATACGACTCGGCAAACGAATGGTAACGAGATGGGGAGTTATTAATATCAATGGGGGCTACTCTGGGAAGAAGGTAGAGCTGGCAGAGGCTGCAAGTAAGATGGGGTCGGACGTTTTAGTTGTTAGTGACATTCGGGTAAGGGGTGAGAAAGAAGAGGAAGTGGGAGAATACAAGGTCTACCTGTCAGGAGTCAAAGCAGGAATAGCACAATGGGGTGTAGGGCTTTACGTAAGGAAAGAAATGGAACCCAGCGTAGTTGAAATAAGGTATGCAAACGAACGACTGATGTGGATAGATTTGACAGTGTCTAGCAAGAAAATTAGGATTGTGTGAGTATATTCGCATTGTGAAGGGACAGATCAAGATAAGATGTGTAGTTTTTATGACGCACTCAGTGATGTAGTTGTTAGAATAAAGGACAAGGACAGTGTTCTGCTCATGGGTGATTAATAATGCCAGGATTGGAAATCGAACAGAAGGGTATGAAAAGGTTATGGGTAAATTTGGGGAGGATATAAAGGCCAACAGGAACGGGAAACAACTCTTGGATTTCTGTGCCAGTATGGGCTTAGTAATCGTAAACTCCTTTTTTAAACGTAAGAACATTCACCGGTATACTTTGGAAGGCAGGGAAACCAGATCTGTCATTGACTATATAATAACAGATCAGGAATTCAGGAAGGCTGTGAGGGACACACGTGTATTCAGGGGATTCTTTGATGACACTGATCACTATTTAATCTGCAGTGAAATTGGTATTGTGAGGCCGAAAGTGCAGGAGGTCAGGTCCATATGTAGGAGGATAAGAGTGGAGAAACTTCAGGATAAGGAAATCAGGCAGAAGTACATAACAGTGATCTCAGAAAGGTACCAGTTAGTTGAATGTAGTCAATTACAGTCACTGGAAAAGGAATGGACAAGGTACAGGGACACAGTAGTAGAAGTGGCTAAAGAATGTCTTGGAACAGTAGTGTGTAACGGTAGGATGAAGCAAACAGCTTGGTGGAATGACACAGTCAAGGCAGCCTGTAAAAGGAAAAAGAAGGCGTATCAGAAATGGCTACATACTAGAACTCAAGTAGACAGAGAAAGTTATGTTGAAGAAAGAAACAAAGCCAAACAGATAATTGCAGCATCCAAGAAGAAATCTTGGGAAGACTTTGGAAGCAGGTTGGAGACTTCGGGTCAAGCTGCTGGAAAACCATTCTGGAGCGTAATTAGCAGTCTTCGAAAGTGAGGTAAGAAGGAAATGACAAGTATTTTGGACAGGTCAGGAAAACTGCTGGTGAATCCTGTTGATGCCTTGGGCAGATGGAGGGAATATTTTGAAGAGTTGCTCAATACGATCAGTAATACTTCATATTTCTATGTATAATGGGATAGGAATGATGCTGGAAATAGGATCACATTTGAGGAAGTGGAGAAAATGGTCAATAGATTGCAGTGCAATAAAGCGGCTGGGGTGTGTGAAATTAAGTCATCAAATACAGTGGAATGTGCCGGCCGCGGTGGTCTAGCGGTTCTAGGCGCTCAGTCCGGAACCGCGCGACTGCTACGGTCGCAGGTTCGAATCCTGCCTCGGGCATGGATGTGTGTGATGTCCTTAGGTTAGTTAGGTTTAAGTAGTTCTAAGTTCTAGGGGACTGATGACCACAGATGTTAAGTCCCATAGTGCTCAGAGCCATTTGAACCATTTGAACAGTGGAATGTCAGGTCTTAAATGGCTACACAGGATAATTGAAATGGCGTGGGAGTCGGAACAGGTTCCATCAGACTGGACGAAAGCAGTAATCACACCAATCTTTAAACATGGAAACAGAAAAGATTGTAACAACTACAGAGGTATCTCTTTAATCAGCGTTGTGGGTAAAATCTTCTCAGGTATTGTTGAAAGGAAAGTGTCAGTATTAGTTGAGGACAAACTGGATGAAAATCAGTGTGGGTTTAGGCCTCTTAGAGGTTGTCAGGACCAGATCTTTAGCTTACGGCAAATAATGGAGAGGTGTTACGAATGGAACAGGGAATTGTATCCGTGCTTTATAGATCTAGAAAAGGCATATGACCGGGTTCCTAGGAGGAAGTTATTGTCTGTTCTACGAGATTATGGAATAGAAGGCAAACTTTTGCAAGCAATTAAAGGTCTTTACATAGATAGTCAGGCAGCAGTTAGAGTTGACGGTAAATTGAGTTTATGGTTCAGAGTAGTTCCAGCGGTAGGACAAGGCTGCAACATGTCTCCACTGTTGTTCATATTATTTATGGATCATATGTTGAAAACAATAGACTGGCTGGGTGAGCTTAAGATATGTGAACACAAAATAAGCAGTCTCGTATATGTGGATGACTTAGTTGTGATGGCAGATTCGATTGAAAGTTTGCAAAGTAATATTTCACAGCTAGATCAGAAATGTAAGGACTATGGTATGAAGATTAGCATCTCCAAAACGAAAGTAATGTCAGTGGGAAAGAGATATCAACGGATTGAGTGCCAAATAGGAGGAACAAAGTTAGAACAGGTGGACGGTTTCAAGTACTTAGGATGCATATTCTCACAGAATGGCAACATAGTGAAAGAAGTGGAAGCGAGGTGTAGCAAAGCTAATGCAGTGAGCGCTCAGCTACGATCTACTCTCTTCTGCAAGAAGGAAGACAGTACCGAGACTAAGTTATCTGTGCTCCGTCCAGTCTTTCGAACAACTTTGTTGTACGGGAGCGAAAGCTGGGTGGATTCAGGTTACCTTATGAATAAGGTTAAGGTTACGGATATGAAAGTAGCTAGGATGACTGCAGGTACTAGTAGATGGGAACAATGGCAGGAGGGTGTCCACAATGAGAAAATCAAAGAAAAACTGGGAATGAACTCTATAGATGTAGCAAGTCAGGGCGAACAGGCTTAGATGGTGGGGTCATGTTACACGCATGGGAGAAGCAAGGTTACCCAAGAGACTTATGGGTTCAGCAGTAGAGGGTAGGAGGAGTCGAGGTAGACCAAGGAGAAGGTACCTGGATTCGGTTAAGAATGATTTTGAAGTAATACGCTTAACATCAGAAGAGGCACCAATGTCAGCACTGAATAGGGGATCATGGAGGAATTGTATAAGGGGGACTACGCTCCAGACTGAACGCTGAAAGGCATAATCAGTCTTAAATGATGATGATGATGATAATGATGACTTCAGTCTGACATGACCATAAGAAAACTCCAACTGAGCGTTTTATGCTGAATATTATATAACATGGTATAGCGTAGTAAGACCACGAATTTTTAACAGGTTTTTGAGATCACCACCAATACAGCTGACAACGTCAAATAATCATTATAACAGAGACGGATTTGGTAAGGTCCAACTGCAGCCTGTAAATTACATTCGTTTGTATGGAAACTTGAAGTGTGGTGTTTCTGTGTTATCACTTACATATCGCATTTTGTCTGTTATACAATTTCGTCTTTGGAGAAATTATTAAGTTTAACCCTGTCTCGCGGGCACTTATTAACACAAATTTTTAAGTGCTGGAGTGTAGTAAATTGATACGGGGCCAGTAACTAATGTTTTCTAATTAATCTGTTTTATCTCTCTCGCCGAGTGGGCGTAATGCCAACCGTGGTGGAGAGAGAGATTTCGCGTGACGTTAAGATCTCTCTAGGGACGAGCAGAAGAAACGTTTCAGCTCGTGTTACACTAAGCACAGACTTCAATTTTGTACGTTTTAGACGTATTCTAAGATCAGTTGTATGTTCTCTCTTTGCAACAATTTATCACATTTGACACACAGTAATTTTTTGATTTTTTCTTCATGTATGGAAGTAAATGGAATAACATAAGATATGTTTGTGAAATGTGAACACCAAGTTCAGTTTCTAAACATCTACATCCTCATAACATCACGATCGAATATTTAAGTAATCCAGGTCAAATCACCCCACAAGAATGAGACCGTATTCAAAACCGGGTCAAACATGTATTTAGCTGACGTTCCACATATCACTTGCTTCAAACTACTGACGCTACATAAGACTCAACGTCCAGCGCGGTGTTGATAACTTCAAGAGAACTATACTTTTAACGTTCTGACGATATTCCGCTCGTTGTATACATCATAATACATCATAACAGCTCAGGTTGGATGAGGGCGATTGGGGGGGGGGGGGGCTGATAGAGGACGTAATAGCCCCTGCATTCATTTGAATTTATTCCGTGAACGAAGGAAGCCATATAAAGACGGCTGTTCGGAAAGTACGTTGTGTTAACTTGTAAGGAAACGCCAGTAAATTAAGAAGTGTTATACCGGGTGGTCAGAAACAGTCTGGAAAGTTTGTTCGGATGCTTTAAGATAGGATGCGCTGAGAAATAATTCGATACGTTGCACCGTTTATGAGTTAATTATCACTGAAGATAAGCAATCAGTCCGTTGCACGCTCAAATTCGAGCGACCTGCCAGATACAGTTAGTGTCAGTTGTTCTGACAGCGCATGAGACTGCTCAGCCTTTGGCTCGGCTTCCATCCTTACTACAGTCAAATGTCCAATTTTTGTATGGCTCTCTTGTTCGGTTTGAGGAAGTCAAACGAAGAACACCTTTGGCGACACCGTCTCTGGCGGGTCAGTTGAAGTTGCACGCACAACGGCCTGATTGCCTAACTCGGAAACGATGCGATGTATCGAATTTTTTTTATGACAGTTATTTCTGTGTAACCTATCCTGCAACACCCTTACAAGGTTTTTAAACTGGTTCTGACCACTCAGTATACAACTTAAAACTAAAACTGTCAGCTGTTTACACATAATTGAAGACTTACGTGCAAGAAGGGGATAAATCCATTCTTTTTCGTAAATCAATTTTCTAATGCTGAGTAAAGAAAATAATGTGCTTCTCGCTTTTGTGCCTACAAAGTAACCATTAGACCCTTACTGAATCTGTATAAACGATAGCATGAAGTACATTGTCTAGATTTTAAAAAATTAGTTTTTTGTGCCTCTTCAAAAATTAATAAAATGTGAGTTATCTCCTTCTTGTACCTAGGTCTTCAATCACCTCCTACATTAAGGCACTTGTCATATCGAGGAATGAGTTCTCGCACCTGTGAGCTAAGACGGGTTACGACGCTCTCATTTGACTCATCGTCATCTTGAAACAGCTGTTTTTTCATCTTCGGAAACAGAAGAAAATCACTGACAAAACAACGCTGTATGAGGATGATCAAACAGGTCTGGTTGAAACTGTTGAGCAACGTTTATGTTTGTGTGGTAGTATGTGGCCTTGCGTTATCGAGGGGGAAAAAAAGAGCAGAATTCAGCATTCCAAGCCTTTTCTTCTGGGTGGCACTTATGAGCGTGTTTAGATTTTTCTAATAAACTTCGGAGTTTGTTGTAGTGCTTCTTTCCATAATATCAACAAAAAGTACTCTCTTTCTGACAAAGAAGGAAATAAAGATCGTCATGTTTCGTGCAGAATATATTAGGTGTTCCACATTTGATTCAATAGGGAAATAGTTGTGCCCAGCGACTGTATTCATTTCATGTAGTAACGGGTATTGCAATCAGTCGCAAATGATGTTTTTTGCATATCTAGACTTTGGTCACTGTGTGGTCGTCTTCACTGCTAAGAAAAGTGTGAAGAACCAGTTACAATAAGGTAACACGCATCTCTTATTAAATATGCAATTACAAAAGCTTTAAAATGACAAAATACGTACCAGTAAATGTAAGTTAAAACATTAAAAACACCTGTATACGCTCGTAGTCACAACTGGACTATCCACGTCAAGGGGTGAGTTCACACTGAACGCGCTTTTTACAATTACCACACAGCTGGCTTCAGTGTATACGTTGTTAGGAGGCACTCGGTGGCATTTTAAAGACTAATGTGGCCCCACTCCATTTTTTTCTTTTTGACTGCACATTGTCATATGCAACAAATATTTCATCCTCTGTCACAACGTGGTTGAGAAATTCGTCTCCTTCTATATTGTGCCGCATCAGAAAGCTTAATGTGGCTCCCGCGTTCTTCCGTTTGAGTTCATCAGTCTTGCAGCTGTGGGACATCGCAAGTTCGTACAACACTTTCAGTGATATCTGAGCCAAACTAACTGATCATTTAGTAAATGTGAACTGACGATTTTTTTTCTAATTCTATGATTAATATCTGCAATAACTTCGTGCTTCACAATAGATGGTCGTCCACTTATTTCTTCATCAAAGACTTTCGGCAGAACTTCTCAAAACAAACTGCACTATCACTTTGAATGCGTACAGCTTTCACATTTTTCGTACAATGATAATCATTTATAGTGCACAATTTACAGGCGATGAGAGTTTCGATTACAGTAGCCATTTTGATACAGTTACGGCGCAGAAAACAGTTCGATAAACTTTCCGCACCACTGTAGGAATCGTACCGATCCGAGCAGCACAAATGTGCCAAAATCAATCCGCTACCCCCACTCCTCCGAGCATCAGACAACAGCGAAACTTACTTTCGGAACGACCAGTGTAATCTAAAAAAATAAAAATTAGAACAGCTATTCCATTGTCATTTACAGCGCGTAGAAGCTCGTATGCCGATACAAGTGCTGAACGGCTCACAAGCCCCTTCTGTCCGTTTTCGAGTTGTAAATACTCCCCGGTATTTGTATCGAGATATCTATTTGACACCGAGTCATCGTGAGATGTTGTTTTGGGCAACGAACCCTAGTTCCTTGTCGTTAATTCTTCCAATTTGTCACAAAATAATATTTCATTAAGGAAAATGGTCTTTACAAGTGCTGTACGTCCGAATCCTGGGGACGATAAGAGGTATGTGACGGGGGTGGCAAGCTCTCTGGCCGCCAGGCAGCGACTGTGGCAGCCGGCGCTGCGTCTAGCCCCGCAGTCGTCCCGCTTCTTCCGCCTGCGCTCGGCTGCTATTGACAACGGAACAGCCACTTCGATAGCAACTCGACTGCGAGTTACCGGTTCGACTATGTCATTTCTTATTGTTAATAGCTTTTTCTTTTCACTTTTACCATACGGAGTACATAAGTGGGTGGACTGTCTCACTGATTTACTTCGCTATTAGTAGTACAGCATAATGTGCAAGTAGTAAGGTGCACCACTTAGGAGACTTCGAGAAAACTGCGATGGAAGATTTAGTCGCCAGTGGTGTACTGGAGCGTTGCGACCCTGAGCCCAAGAGGGCGGCGATCTTGTGGTAAGCTGTTATACGAAGCTGTGATGTCTGTTCTTTCAGAGATGTCGGAAGAACAGACACCACCCAGAATCAGCAGCTGTGATACATATTATGCAATTGAAGGTGGAGGGAGGAGAAAGGAAAGGAACTAATGATATCAGCTGCATCGGGACTTTATGCGGAATTAGCGACGACGAGTGAAACTTTGTGCTAGACCAGGATTTGAATTCGATATTTCCTTCTGACTAGGCAGTTGCGTTAACCATTGCGCCCCCCCCCCCCCCCCCCCCCCCGTACACAGTGTTATCGCAAATGTGTGGTCTATCTCAGTACGCTTGCTGGCTGACCCACACTCCCATCTAGCACCAGCTATCCACAATCGCCGTCCGTGTCCTCCGTGCTAGCTAATTTTAGATTCCCGGTGGAGGTCGAACAAAAATGCGCATCTGCACTGAAAATTGTGGATTAAATGCCCATCGAGGTGAATCAGTTATACGGATGCGTGGCGCCTGTTCTTTCGGACATGCCCGAACGCAAATGTGCATCCACAGTGAAGTTTGTGGATTAATTGTCCATCGAAACGAATCAATTATACTAATGTCCGTGAGAATCGACACCACACATTCATACAATTGATTCGTCTCAATGGGGAGTTAATCCACTACCTCCAGTGCAGATGCAGATTTGCGTTCGGGCATGTCCGAAAGAACAGACACCGCGCATCCGTATAACTGATTCACCTCGATGGGCAATTAATCCGCAACCCTCAGTGCAGATGCGCATTTTTATTCGACCTCCAGCGTGAAGCTAAAATTATCGAGCACGGAGGACACGTACAGGGACAGGGACGGCGGATAGAAGGCTCTGGCTGGGAGTGTGCCTCTAACTGAACTGCAGTGACTGCTGATCTCTAACTGTGCTACGTGGAGATTGTTAATGAAGAGGCTAAGACGCGTCGGCTGCCACCACTCGGGCGCGGCGCTTGTGTCGTCTTGTCCTGGAGGCCGGTGCTGTCGCGTTGTCGTCCTGGAGGGGAGTCGGTCAGCGTGCTATTGGCTCACCTCTTGTCACAGCCTTCTCTTCTGTCGTTCCCGACTGGCGTGCTGGCGTTGACATTACGCCGTACCAGTTTGAAAGGTAATATGAAGAAAAGAAACTGGTATTTGCATGATTTGTTATTGAATTTCAAATGTTATTTGATTTTTTGCTAATTTTCATCATCACACCACATTTTATATTTATAATTATCGACAAGTAAACGGCGGAATGCATAATGCTTTCCTGAAAATATATGCCTGTCGTGATTTCCGAAATCCCTTATACCTGCAGTTCGGCAAGGTACCGAGAATTGCTTTGCACCTGGACGCTTCGATCTGCAGATACAGGTTTCGAGGACGAGAGCCAGGCTTGGAAAGTGCAAGTCAAACACCGATAAATAAAGGTGTAAATAGCTTTATTCAGTAATACAATGAGTCACAATATGCCGGAATATGAGGGTAATGTATGGTTAATCGTCGGGTGTGCTTTAGATATTACAAGTTGCAGGATTGCAGGACGATATTTTTCAGATAGATATGGAAAACGTAAATTGAAATGGCATTTACTACATCGCCTGAATACAATTTTCCCTCACGCCCGAGTTTCTAACAAGGGAAACTCCTCATGCCCCCCAGATTTCTTAATAAGATGCTCCAGAGGATAGCCCGTCAAAAACTGAACATAGATCAAGCATGAAAACGGGAAAGAGGTGTACCGAACTGTGAAAAAAGAAGCAAAGTAGAAGCACTAAATATCCAAGCGTAAGATGTGCAACATCGAGCGCATCTTAAGGACGTGATGTGGTTGTGTGGTCACAATGGTCGACAATAAAGCGGGAAATTCGTGTTAAAATCTCCCTTCTCCATCTCCCTTTCTTTTTTTTTTTTTTTTTTACAAAATTATGAACTTTCCTTCCGATCATTGCCGCGTCTGTTCTCCTTCTGTAGTTTTTGGCATTTGTCATACTATATATTGCTTATAGAATATGGGTCATGTGGTAAGAATATAGCACCGTCGCAAGTAAATGTGACGAATAGTCAGAGCAGGCGAGACGCCGCGTAGACATCTCACAGGAATGAAAACAACAAATAAACGAATGTGAACTATGTTGCAACAAAGGAATTCAAGAGTCAAAACGTTCAAAACGGAACCCAAGAGTCATAACATGTGGTACTTGTGTAGAACAAATAGGAGGTATGTACGTCTGCAGGTCCCTTCCATATACCTCGCTACGGCAAACGGACATTGTACCATGACACAGACATAGATTTGAATACAGCGAACAGACACGTCAGTGAGCGGACGGGCAATTCATAATTGTGTGAAAAGAAATTGGGGGCACGACGGAGCCTTCGCAATTCAACACCGTAACCACATAACCATAACGCCATGACTGAGAAACTCGCTCGGCGTTGCACATGTTGAGCTCGGACCGTTCAGTGTTTCCACTTTGCTTCTTTTTTCGTAGTTCAGTACTCCTTCTTCCTGTTTTCGTGCTCGATCTGTGTTCAGTTTTCGGGCTATCCAATGGGCCATCTTACCAATAAATCTGAGGGGAGTGCGATGAGCAGTTTCCCTTGTACCGAAAAGCAAAACTGGTTCACCTTTTGAAAAATTTATCTTCCTGACAACAATTTGGATTTAAACCATGCGTAACGCAACATTTTTGTAAATATCGGCGTTGAAAACTTGCGATGTACGGTTGAATGTACACTCCTGGAAATTGAAATAAGAACACCGTGAATTCATTGTCCCAGGAAGGGGAAACTTTATTGACACATTCCTGGGGTCAGATATATCACATGATCACACTGACAGAACCACAGGCACATAGACACAGGCAACAGAGCATGCACAATGTCGGCACTAGTACAGTGTATATCCACCTTTCGCAGCAATGCAGGCTGCTATTCTCCCATGGAGACGATCGTAGAGATGCTGGATGTAGTCCTGTGGAACGGCTTGCCATGCCATTTCCACCTGGCGCCTCAGTTGGACCAGCGTTCGTGCTGGACGTGCAGACCGCGTGAGACGACGCTTCATCCAGTCCCAAACATGCTCAATGGGGGACAGATCCGGAGATCTTGCTGGCCAGGGTAGTTGACTTACACCTTCTAGAGCACGTTGGGTGGCACGGGATACATGCGGACGTGCATTGTCCTGTTGGAACAGCAAGTTCCCTTGCCGGTCTAGGAATGGTAGAACGATGGGTTCGATGACGGTTTGGATGTACCGTGCACTATTCAGTGCCCCCTCGACGATCACCAGTGGTGTACGGCCAGTGTAGGAGATCGCTCCCCACACCATGATGCCGGGTGTTGGCCCTGTGTGCCTCGGTCGTATGCAGTCCTGATTGTGGCGCTCACCTGCACGGCGCCAAACACGCATACGACCATCATTGGCACCAAGGCAGAAGCGACTCTCATCGCTGAAGACGACACGTCTCCATTCGTCCCTCCTACCACGCCTGTCGCGACACCACTGGAGGCGGGCTGCACGATGTTGGGGCGTGAGCGGAAGACGGCCTAACGGTGTGCGGGACCGTAGCCCAGCTTCATGGAGACGGTTGCGAATGGTCCTCGCCGATACCCCAGGAGCAACAGTGTCCCTAATTTGCTGGGAAGTGGCGGTGCGGTCCCCTACGGCAATGCGCAGGATCCTACGGTCTTGGCGTGCATCCGTGCGTCGCTGTGGTCCGGTCCCAGGTCGACGGGCACGTGCACCTTCCGCCGACCACTGGCGACAACATCGATGTACTGTGGAGACCTCACGCCCCACGTGTTGAGCAATTCGGCGGTACGTCCACCCGGCCTCCCGCATGTCCACTATACGCCCTCGCTCAAAGTCCGTCAACTGCACATACGGTTCACGTCCACGCTGTCGCGGCATGCTACCAGTGTTAAAGACTGCGATGGAGCTCCGTATGCCACGACAAACTGGCTGACACTGACGGTGGCGGTGCACAAATGCTGCGCAGCTAGCGCCATTCGACGGCCAACACCGCGGTTCCTGGTGTGTCCGCTGTGCCGTGCGTGTGATCATTGCTTGTACAGCCCTCTCGCAGTGTCCGGAGCAAGCATGGTGGGTCTGACACACAGGTGTCAATGTGTTCTTTTTTCCATTTCCAGGAGTGTATTTTAATAGCATCTTCACGAGAAGCTATTTCTCTTTCATTGTCAACCAAATATGTAAGAAAACTCTGAAGACACTTGATAAAGTTTTTAACTTGCTTATAGAAATATACCACATAATATTCGTTGTAATAATAAAAACTAGTAAACAGCGGAATAACACTGGAATTTCAATAATAGTTCAAGCAAATACACGTACCTTTATATCATACTAGCTTTAAAATGTAATTTGTACGAAATAATATGAGTAGTTTAAAAAATATAAATTAAAAAAATACACGGGACTCGATATCGCGACCCACCGATTACGTAGCTTGAACACTAATCACACGACCGCCACCACCTCCTGCTCAGAGTCGCAACGACATCATTTGCTTCCTAAGGACACTATTCCAGACGGATAGTACCTTTGTGTACACTGATGGCTCTCGGACTGACCGTGGTGTCGGGCGTGCCTTCGTCATTGGCACCGACGATTTTCAGTATCGGCTTCTAGAACACTGCTCAGTATTTACAGAGGAGCTCTTGGCCCTGTACCAGGCCACGCAGTACAGCTGGCGATACAGGTTTTTCAACTGTGTCATTTGCTACGACTCTATGTGCTCTTCAATGCCTCTGTTTGCTATACACAGTCCCTCCCTTAGTGCAAAAGGTCCAAGTAAGCTTCTATCTGCTCTATCTTAATGGAGTTTATGTGGGTCCCTGGTCACGTCTGTGACAGGACACGAGGCTGCTGACGTAGCTGCCGAGGCTGCTGTCCTCCCACCCCGGTCCGCTAGTTCATCCATTCTCTGCGTTGCCGTCTGCCCCTGTGGCCGTCTTCCCTCCACGGGAACAGGAAACAGGATCCGGGGAACTGAACCTCTCCCAGTGGCTTGGCCGATCTCTGGCCGCGAGGAGATTATTTTCACTCACTTGCGTATTGGGCACTGCCGTTTTAGCCACCGCCATTTATTAAGTGGTGATCCCCAGCAACTTTGTGATTATTGTCATCATCCTTTGACGGTTCGCCACTTCCTGACCGACTGCCCTTTTTTTAACCACTTTCGCTCTAATTTATGTTCACCGTCTAAGTTATCGGCCGCTTTAGCGAACGACGCTCGATCTATCGACCGCGTTTTACTTTTGATCCGCCATAGCAGTATGGCGAAGGACACCTAATCTTTAGCTGAGGACCTTCGTTGTCTCTATGGCGTATTTTATGGACCTTTATCGACAAGGAAGTTCTTGTTTTTAGCTGTCTTTCCTTCCGTCGATTGGGGTTAATGTGTAGTCGCTTTTAACTTCTCTTTCTTCTTAGTGTTTTACGGTTCTGACATGGGCTCGTATGACCTTAGTTGTTTTTGTGCCGTAAAACAAAATAAAACCAAACCACTACGCCACCTCGCTCAGTCATACAGTCGGAAACAGAACATATCCCAACTAAGGTCGTTTCTTCTTGGTTAGGCCGTATTTACGTCACTAACTTTCTCAGTAAATTTGTTGCAGTCTGTCTGCGATTCCGTTTCGTAGATCAAAATGCATTTTGTCTTCTGCACAGATCTGGTCGCGATATGGCCCGACGAGGGATGACTTCATTGATTGGAGTTCATTTTAACCGTAGTTGTGTATGAAACTCATTGCAATTACAATGGCTGCGACTGTACTACCGCTAAGTCTGCGTAACATCTCTCAATTTAACATTTTCTGCTTCTGTTTCCTCTCTCGTTCTGTGCTTGGCGAGGTAGCTTGGTTGAATTCGTCACGCAATCGCGCATTTTCGCGCCGTTGCTCGGTGAAATTGGCCTGGTGGAACGCCCTTGGGAGCAGTTTGTCTTGAAGATCATTGACTGTGGGCAGCGAAGTTCTCTCCGTACTGAGTTCGTTCCAAATAAATGGCATTGCGTCCTGTAAAAATTGCACGAAATACTGTCCTTGATTCAATTCCCTGCAACTGCCATCGTCGCAAAGTAGCAATGGAAATGCATTGTGCATGCGTGGAAATAAACATTTTTGAGTTATTGAAACAGAACCTCATAGTTATCAGTGGATATACCACGAAATTAGAGCATTTGATACAGTGCTCCTGTAGAATCAAAACAGAAGCATAAATGTCAGTACATTAGACCAAAAAAGTATCGTTGTCCTAAATATTTGGGAAATAAGTGCTTGTTACTTTCTAGCAATAGCTATTAGTGCATTAGCTGACACAATGTACCTCATGTCGCAAGTAATCCATCCAACTTGGTGTCACATGTATGCTTCACACATAAAATAAATTATTATCTATTGTATTTTCTGATTAAATTTTCATAAGATTATTTATTTGGAAATTAAACAGGAGATTTGTAACTAGTCCTAAGTGCTGTGTGCATGTATAATGATTAAAATTAATTTTTGTGTTAAGAAAAGTTAAATGAGTATTCCATGTATAGGAATTATGCGACTGCAAAGTTTATTCCTACAGGTATAGTAAATACAAGTTATGTAATCGTATGGGCCACATTCTGCTGTTATTGACAGTCTATAATGTACCTGATTTATATTACTTGTGTGAAGCCTATTATTATCCTATTACATGCAACCTGAGATTGATTGTTTTTTCACGTCCTCATTTCGTACCTTAGTTTTGTACTACATGTGAAGTTGTAAGCCGGCCGCGGTGGTCTAGCGGTTCTAGGCGCTCAGTCTGGAACTGCGCGACTGCTACGGTCGCAGGTTCGAATCCTGCCTCGGGCATGGATGTGTGTGATGTCCTTAGGTTAGTTAGGTTTAATTAGTTCTAGGTTCTAGGGGAATGATGACCACAGATGTTAAGTCCCATAGTGCTCAGAGCCATTTGAACCATTTTTGAAGTTGGAAAAGACAGGGATAAAACATAAAATCAGTGTTCAATAGGAGGGTTTGTAAAGCATTCAACTGGCATTTCAGTGCAAGTTTCCTTTTTATTAAAGCTGAATAATGTCATAGACCTCCATATTAAAAATTTATGTTGAAAAGTAACTTCATTGACACGCATAATTTTAAAACGTCTGAGTAGTTTGTAGCCTTTGGGTGTTGGTTGATGTAACTGTAGCAGATTAGCAAAAAAGCACCGACTAAAATTGTTCCCTAGCGGATCACTTACATGCAGATCTTCTGTCCCAGGCACTGGACTTGGTTCCTTGAAGCAGATGCTTCATCGCCTAGTAAGGAACTAGTTTACAAAAGGGGCAATAGGGAAGCTACAGACAATGAAAGTCGGAATGATATGGAGAAACATACATTAAAAATGAACACATAAATGAGAGGTAGCTTTCCAGAAATAATCACTCTCAGAATGTAGCCACTGGCGATCAATAGATTTGCTGTAGGAAAAGTGCGAAGTACACAAGTTGGCACAACAAAAGCGTCTTCAGAATAAAGGGCAGCTCCCAGAGAGAGCACAGAAATGAAATAATGGGTATCACTATAACAGCACGGGTCGGCCGAAACAGCTTCCGTCGATCTGCAGCTCCCGTGTCTTGCGACGCAGAGGAGGAGGAGATTAGTGTTTAACGTCCCGTCGACAACGAGGTCATTAGAGACGGAGCACAAGCTCGGGTGAGGGAAGGATGGGGAAGGAAATCGGCCGTGCCCTTTCAAAGGAACCATCCCGGCATTTGCCTGAAGCGATTTAGGGAAATCACGGAAAACCTAAATCAGGATGGCCGGAGACGGGATTGAACCGTCGTCCTCCCGAATGCGAGTCCGGTGTGCTAACCACTGCGCCACCTCGCTCGGTTTGCGACGCAGACTTAGCGGTAGTACAGTCGCAGCCATTGTAATTGCAATGTGCTTCGATACTCTAAACATCACTAGTAGTTCGCGGATGACTAACTTGGGCTATTCGCAAGGTTATGGGATGCACTAGCCGTAAAATGGCGGTAACTGCCGTACATTGAAACCCTACGGAATGGGCTGGAGAGCTGCTGTCCTGGTTATTTAAAGACTCGGCCGATGAGCCGCGGTGTACCTCCTAACAGAGGTGAGAGGTGGAATCGTTTCTGCTGTCCTGGCCGCCCGGACTGCCACAGTTCCGGTGCTCGAGTTGGCTGACTTCAATTCTCAGAACGCTGGAGAAATGCGTATGCCTCCACCACCGCGTGGCTTCAAAGACGATTCGAAATAATTGACGGAAAATCGAGATAGATTTCGCCATCTTGGGCGTTTTTATATTAATTAAATGGGGAATGTTAAATTTGGCCCACCACCTCCAACCGATGGTCCTCTATGTAGACAATACCTCGGTAGTATCAGTCAACTGGGGAAAATTAATTTAATACTATCAATTCGGTGATTAAGTTTGATGAATTGTTAATTAACTAATCGACTGGTCTGAGTTAGGTATCAGTTTACTCGGAATTTTAATTGGAGTTCGAATCTGTGATCAGAATTGAATGATTAATTTTGTTACTCTTTGCGCCGCGGGCTGGTCTGGACATACGCTGTGGCCTTGCCACACACGTCTTGTGCTTGACAAACTCACTGCTTTACAAGTTCATAACTGTTGTAAGTCCTGAAACTGTTTCATGGGTAACAGTTTATGTAACCTATGTGCGTGTATTTGGTTCTGTGGATTTTGCCTTGTTTCATCTGCATATTGCTCTTATTGTGTTACAATTTTATGGTCAGATTAATAACAGGAAAAGTAGAGTTTCGACACTGTTCCTCACAAGCATCTTCTAACAAAACTGCGTACCTGTGTAATATCGCCTCAGTTGTGCCACTGGATTCGTGATATCCTGTCAGAAAGGTCACAGTTCGTAGTAACAGACAGAGTCATCGAGTAAAACAGAAGTAATATCTGACGTTCCCCAAGGAAGTGTTACAGGCCCTCTATTGTTCCTGATCTGTATTAACGACATAGGAGACAACTGAGTAGCCCTCTTAGATTGTTTTCCGTCTTGTAAAGTCATCAGATGACCAAAACTAATTGCAAAATGATTTAGATAAGATATCTGTATGGAGCGGAAAGTGGCAAT
The DNA here is from genome assembly GCF_023864345.2 of Schistocerca serialis cubense. Lineage (NCBI taxonomy): Eukaryota > Metazoa > Arthropoda > Insecta > Orthoptera > Acrididae > Schistocerca > Schistocerca serialis. Next base: position 10,837,250 of record NC_064640.1, read on the forward strand.
TGACCTTGAATAAAGAAAAGTGTGAAGTTATTAAAAGAAATCCGTTAAATTTCGGTTACGCGATAATCACACAAATCTAAAGGCTATAAATTCAACTAATACTTAGGGATTACAATTACAAAGAACCTAAATTGCAACGATCACATAGATAATGTTGTGGGTAGAGCAAACGAAAGACTGCGATTCATTGGCAGAACACTTACAATGTGCAACAGGTCTACTAAAGAGACTGCTTACACCACGCTTGTCCGCCCTATTCTGGAATAGTGCTGTGCGGTGTGGGATCCGCATCAGGTGGGATTGACGGATGACATCGAGAAAGTTCAAAGAAGGGTAGCTCGTTTTGTATTATGGCGAAATAGGGGAGATAGTGCCACAGACATGATACGTGAATTGGAGTGGCAATCATTAAAACAAAGGCGTTTTTCATTGCAACGGGATCTTCTCATGAAATTTCAATCACCAGTTTTCTCCTCCGATTGCGAAAACATTCTGTTGGCACCCACCTACATAAGGAGAAATGATCATCGAGGTAAAATAAGAGAAATCAGGGGTGGCACAGGAAAATTTAAGTGCTCGTTTTTCCCGCGTGCCGTTCGAGAGTGGAATGGTAGAGAGACAGCTTGAAGCTGGATCATTGAACTCTCTGCCAGGCACTTTATTGTGAATATCAGAGTAATCAAATAGATGTTGATGTAACTCCGTAAATAAAAATGTTCAAATGTGTGTGAATTCCTAAGGGACCAAACTGCTCCGTAAATAGGACAACTGTCAAGCAAATGTATACATAGGGTTTGCAGAACCTCACAAACACCTGTCACTAACTTAGAATCACTGCAGTTATGAAACTCAATACTCGGTTTATGTCCAAGATGTGGCAGAGAAATGGAGTACTTCGCATACATCCTTGTTCGTCTAGAGGATGGTGCTGAAATAGGTTTTCCATTGATGGACATGACTGATCATACATGCATTGGAAGTCCTCAGCTGACTGTGATGTGGAGACGATTGCTGTTAATGACAGTAGGTAAATAATGCTCTAAGTCACACACAGAACACGCGTATGTATACGAGTCGATTGAAAGTTATACCACACAACTCATGGAACCCAAGAGAACAACAGAAAAAATTCGTTTAATGCGTGTTAAATGACCTGCAGCAACATATCCCTCTCTCTAGAATACATCATCAGTCTACCATTAAATCATACCTCGTTACAACCCCTCTCAACTGATCACTCCATCTACTTTCTATCATCCTTTAACGTAGATCCATGTCATTTTAGAGGCAGACTGTTCTCCTTTCCAGCTAAGAATAAAAGACAACAGTCAACTTGCGCGTGTCACTATTACCTCATGAGACATACAGTAGAATGTTGTTAAGAAACCATGCAGCAACTCTTCTGTAAGGTATTGTTTAGCTGACACAGCATGGTTGTGATTGGTGAAGAGTACAGAGAAGCACATTGTAAATACTGTTGTTTGGATTTAAACCACCTAAACACTCTTGCAAAGGGTCAAACACCCTATCCATTCTGTCGTTGTATATAGCTGCTAATACAACGCTCTTTAACTAAGGACACTTTATAAAAACCTATAAAGTAGTTGCCGATAACTTTGGGGTCACACTTGGGCTTGTGATCCAACATATAAACATTTATCACTCTACATTTGATGATCATCCACGTTAAACATTCTGTTCCAGCCGTGTTATCACTGTCAACGAAAAATGACTGTTTCCGTGGTTCCTGGTGCTTCTGTGTCAACTTTTCTCGCGTTCCTCTTGCTGTCACATACTCGTTCCCATGTACAAGAATTTTCTTGCACCAAGCAGAAGGTATGCAAGTACTCCCTCAGTTTCCCCTCATTTTGGCGTATTTTACCTCAAATTTATACGTATTTTCCATCAATTTTCGTAATTTTATAGATTTTATGTCGCTTCTGCCCATGCGATCACGGCATCACTTCTCGCCACGTAGTCTAAAATTGCTTGTAAATGTAGCGCAGTTGTTAACACCCAGCGCAAATGCACTATTTTACTGGTCAGACGGTATAGTATGACCCTGTACTCGATGGATCCAGTCACTTCCAACCACATAATGTACAGCTGAAGTGCATTTGCTCTGTTTTCTGTATGTTTGTATCTCTGCGGATGTTGCGGACGGCTCCTATGCCCCAGAGTAGACCTCAGTTAGAGTTCGAGTGTGGATTTGCCACGCGTTGTATCTTAAGCGATGTTCAGATGCAGATCCACAGTACACCACGTCCAGGATAGGGTTTGAAGGTGGGATCCACCACGTGTTACGTCCGAAGATGTGTTCTGTGTCTGAAGGTGGATCTACCAGCGGAAGCGTTGGGACGTACAGAAAACCGATGGGTGGGAGGGAAGAGCTGGGGGCGATTTTCCAGGGGGGGTGGAGGGGTTTATTAATTTATGGATTTAATTGATTAGTCAATTAATTTGATATCAAAAGTGTGCTTGTATCAGTGAGGGAATTCCCTGAGGGGTGGGGCAGGAGGAGAGGGAGGGGGAGGGGGAAGTGTGGGGGGCTTTTCAGAAGGACAGATTATCCCCAGGGGGATATAAATCAGCCCCAGGGGGTCATAAACCATTTAGCAAAACAAAAGGTTAAGGGGAGGGGGAGGAGTCATAAAGCAATCAAGTTCGTCCCTGAATGTATGCATGCCCCTCAATTTATGTAACCTGCACAAACTGTATCAGAACACAGGCTACCCTGCCACTAGGACTCTTATTCGTGGCTTTTATATCTACTCAAAAGTGGTCAGCGGAAGTGGAGGGTGGGACAGAGTGGCCTGGAGATCAGATTCCGGGATACAAAGAAACACAGCAGAGCAGAGGAAATAAAATACTAACTTGACCGTAGCAGATGTTGAAAGTGACCATGATTCATGTGTTGGCACTTTTGGGCCCTGGTCATCAAGTTGCTGAAGGCGGATCGAAGCTGGACTGCTGGAATGTTAAAAATATGGTTCGCATTGTTGTTTTCTGATTGATTATAACATTTAAATAGCATTTATGGTCAATATTCTCACAAAATATCTGTTATTTTTATGTAATTAAGGTTTAAAAATCAGTATATACCAAGATCTGGTCACGTGATCGAAAACGCTCTGTTAGTGGCTGCTGCTCTGTTGATGTCACAGACTAGGAGTAAGACGAAGCTAGACGTATGTTATAGGAGCGTTAGTAGAAGTTACGCGGTTTATACATACTCCAGTAGACAGTCTAGCTATTTAGTGACGGAAAACGCAATTACAACTTTTAAGTAACTATAGAAAGGAATTTTGTGAACGCTGACAGTGGAAGCCTTTCGAAACTTGTTCCGTTTATGCTCCACCCATTTAGAGCCGCGACATGTGCAACGACGGACATTCTTTTTGCCTGCTCCATGCAACATCATTAAACTCGCTCAAAACTGGGAATTGTAGAACTTTTGCAAATGGGTCCGTATATTATGACCAGATTATAGATTATCAGTCATGGGCTACGATCCAAAGCACAATAAAATTATTCTTCGCAAAAATTAGTGCTGATTTCCTCTCTAGAAGGCACTCTAAGGTGTCAAATGTTTTTAAAAATTTTACACGAACAAACGAAAGTATCGTTAGCAATAACTGACTGCAGCAGTTGTTTGGATTGTGGAATGTATTATATATAGCTACACATTAGTCTTAGTCGGAGAAATGGACAACAGAGGAGAAATGCATTTGCTTTATCAACAGACAATTCACTTTTTTGAAAGATTTGTTAGTAGTTAAGACATCACAATACGCCCACAGTACAAAGAGATGTAGGACGATGAGATTATACGGAGAGATATAAAGCGCGTGCAACATGTTGGTGACACAAACGGAAGGGTTGTGATGTTTGTGAGCGTAAATTAAAGCGTTTGAAGCAGACTCACTTCATCTTTATGTCAGATGATGAAACTTCAAAAGGTCAAACAATTAGGATCCTAGCTGGGCAGTACGAAGATACAGACATTCTTTCTAATAAAGTGAAAAGCGTGTGGTCGCATTAACTAGAAAATATCTTTTTGAATTTTACGTGTGTGAGCAGCGATTGCAAATGTAAGCGCACATAAACAGCAAGGAAAACAAATTAATATTGTTTATGATCGGTGTGGTGAAATCTTGTAATTGTGATTTCGTTTTCACATGCGAAGACTGTTGAGTCGTTTGACATATAAGTTAAAATGTTCTTTCGAGTTAGATTCGAAAGAGCGATCTGTGGACATCATCATATAAAATTCGATGGTCTACCGCTCTAATAACTGAGGTGTACTTGGGTAAAACGACAGTTTTCGCTATGAGTTTAATTTCGATGAATGATGCTTTCCTTCGTTATAACGGTGGGAGAGATATCTCGGAGGTAATTTAATGTTAACTTCACAGTGCAACACATTTTTAATTAAGTTGTGCGTCGACATGGTGGCAAGTTGTCGGTACAGTGCAACCGTATTTTACGCATCTTCTCATTCTCTGGAACACTCGAAAGTATCTTTTCAGGAGCTTTTATAGATGTGTTTATTCGGTATGATACTACACACAATTTGTAACTCATTTTCCTAAACGTAAATTCCAAAACAAGACATCGCTGTGAATCAGCATTGTGACAGTAGAAGCAGCGAGCGAGCCAGTGGCCTCACTGCATCACTTGACTCGAATGAGGCGTTTTAGCGGGCTTACAAATTATTTGAATTTCACTTCCGTTTTTATAAAAGAATGCAGAAATTCGTTAGGAAAAAAAGCATGTTAGGAGCATAAAATGACGTAATTAGTTAGCCGTTTAAGAAATTTCCAGAAAACATACACCCTATTACTGCAGTCTCATCCGAAATGTCCTGCTGCAGTTCATGAAGACTATGAGAGTTGTTGCAATACACGTTAGACTTGAGGCTTCCCCATGCAAAGTAATCGCACCCTGACAAAGCAGGTGTCCTCGGCGGCCAGCTAGGGCCGCGACCAGACTCACCCCTGCTAACAACTCTGTCAGGCATGAAGACTGTGTCAATGTCTGTATGGACAGATGCTCCATCCTGTTGCAAGTAACTGCAGCCCTTTTCCTCCTCCGTTAATACTTCCAATCGTATACACTCGTCCGGGCGACTTTTATTTGCCCCATCCTATGTTTCTGTAAAGTAGAAATCCGTTTCTTTTCTGACTACTCACATTCTCTAGAGTGTGAAAAGAATATTTTCGCTTTTGTTTAAGACTTTTCACTTATGTAAGGAAAGTCTGCGTAAGCACATGGTTAAAGTAAGCTTATTTCCGACTTGTGCTGTTGACTTTTACAATAACTGCCACAGTTTACCTGAACAAAATCATGTTCCTAAGTTAAGTCGCACTACACTCGCACTCATCTGTTGATGAACTATACACTGAGGTGACAAAAGTCATAGGAGAGCGACATGCAGACGGCAGTAGTATCGCGTTCACGAGTTGTAAAATGTCAGATGATTCACGTGAAAAGCTTTCCGATACGATTATGGCCGCAACATGAGAATTAACAGACTCTGAAAGCGGAATGGCAGTTGGAGTTAGACGCATGGGACATTCCGTTTCGAAAATCGTTAGGGAATCCAATATTCTGAGATCATCAGTGTCAAGACTGTGTCGAGAATACCAAATTTCAGGCACTGCCTCTCACCAAGGACAACACAGTAACCGACGGCATCCACTTCACGATCGAAGAGGAGGAGGAGATTAGTATTTGGCGTCCCATCGACAACGAGGTCATTAGAGAGGGAGCACAAGCTCGGATTTGGGAAGGATGGGAAAGAAAATCGGCGGTGCCCTTTCAAAGGAACCATCCCGGCATTTGTCTGAAGCGCTTTAGATAAATCACGAAAAACCTAAATCGGGACGGTCGCACTCGGGTTTCAACTGTCATCCTCCGGTTAACTACCAAGAGCAGGAGCGTTTGCGTAGTCTTGTCAGTGCTAACAGACAAGCAACACTGCGTGAAATAACCGCAGAAATCAATGTAGGACGTACGAGGAACGTATCTGCTGGGACAGTGTAGCGAAATTTGGTGTTAATGGGCTATGGCAGCAGACGACTGACTCGAGTGCCTTCGCTAACATCACGATGTCGCCTGCAGCACCTTTCCTGTACCCTAGACGACTGGAAAGTCGTGGGTGGTCAGATGAGTCGGTAGGAGCTGATGGTAAGGTTCGAGTGTGGCGCGGACTCCACGAAGTTGTCAACAAGGCACTGTGCAAACTGGTATTGGCTCCGTAATGGTGTGAGCTATGTTTATATGTAACTGACTGGATCCCCTGGTCCAACTGAACTGATAGTTGACCGGAAATGGTTATGGTCGGTAACTGCTAGACCACTTGCAGCCATTCGTGTACTAAATATTCCCAAACAACGATGGAATTTTTATAGATGATAATGCGCCATGTCACCGGTACACAAGTGTTAGCGATTGCCTCGAACATTCTGAACAGTTCGCGCGAATGATTTGGCCACCCATATCGCCCGACATGAAACCCGTGGAACATTTATGGGACATAAACGAGAGGTGAGTTGGTGCACAAAATCCAGCACTGGCAGTTATGGACGGCTGTAGAGGCAGAATGGTTCAGTACTTTTGCAACGATTTGCTGAGTACATGCCACGTCGAGCTGCTGGGAAAAAGGAGGTGTGATACGATGTTAGGAGGTGTCGCCTCAGTGTATTACGTACTAACAAAATCCTTTACTGCAAACAAGTTGGCTACGTTCTTTATGGGTTAGGTAACACAATCACGGGCAATGTTTAAAAACGTAAACAACATTGGTATGTACAAGGTAAATTCTTGTCGCGAAACGATTACTATTACAAATGTTTCCCTCGCACCGCAATTACTGCAAGAGTTGTTACAAGCAGATGAATTCCGTCGTCCGAGCCCGTTCCGTGATGTGGCCACGCGATAACCGACTTCTGACGTGTCACTGGCTGTGCGTGTCTTGCGAAGGAGATAAATCTACTTGACTTGTGAAGAGCGTAGGTCACTCCTGTTTCAAAAAAGTAAAAGAATTGAAGCACAGAAATACCGACCCACATCGCTGACGCCGTCTGTTGCAGAAAACTAGCTTGTCTCAGAGACATAGTAGCATCTTCGTGGCGCACAAGTCATCAGCGGGTGCCCTTAGTGCGTGCAGCGATGAAGAACCGTGTTTTACACTATAAGTTATCTGAAGCAAATTGTGTGTAAGTCAAAGAACATTGTATAACAGGAGAATGAGGCGGTGCAGCTGTTAGGACATTGACGTATTCAGCAGGATGGGGTTCACACTGTACGGCCACCACGATTTGGGTTTTCTGTCGTTTTCCCAAATCACTTCAGGTGAATGCCGGGATGGTTCCTTCATCGAGGCCACGGCCGACCACCTGTCCTATCCTCATAGAGTGCAGTTACGTACTCTGCGTATACCTTTATTTTGAGCTGTTGGTTTTCATTGTGCTACAGCTACACCGATACTCTGCAGTCCAACTTACGGCGCTTGGTGGAGTGCACCCCGTACCATTACTATTCTTTTTTTTCCCGTTGCACTTGCAAATAAAACGAGGGAAAAACGACTGTCTATAAGCCTCCGTATGAGACCTAATTTCTCGTATCGTATCTTCGTGGTCCTTGTGCGCAATGTATGTTGGAGGCAACAGAATCGTTCTGCAGTCAGCTTGAAATGCCGGAGCTCTAAATTTACTCAGTAGTGCTCCCCGCGCACGAATGTGTAATAAAAAATGGGGTTCCCTATTTTAAAAAAACGCAGTTGATATCCGCTTGACCTATGGCAGCGCCATCTAGCGGGCCAACCATAGCCCCATCTCGTTTCCCCCTTCAAGCTAGACGAGTTTAGTTCTTTGTAGTTTTTTCGTTTGGTGCTTATTTCGTGAGGTATTTGGCCCGGTCGCTATCAATGGACCACCCTGTATATTAGAATAATAGCCGTCCTATCACACTTCGCTTCGATACCCTTGTCTCTGATAAACACTCGACATCGAGGAGAACATACTGAGTTCTGTAACTAAAGAAGTCTTCCAGCCACTCACTTATCTGTGAACCTATTCCACGGTTGTTTCTTCTTTAACAGCCTGCAATGAGACACAATGTCAAACGGTTTCCGGAAATCTAGAAATATGTAATCTGCCTGTTGCCCTTCCTCCATAGTTCGCAGTATACTATGTGGGGAAAGAGCAAGCTGAGTTTCGCACGAGCAATGCTTTCTAAATCCATGCTGATTCGTGGACATAAGCTTCTCGATCTCAAGATAATTTTACGTTCAAACTGAGAGCATGTTCAAGGATTCCGTGACAGACCAATGTTAGGGATATTAGTCTGTAACTTACGGGTGCGTTCTGTTGCCCTTCTTATACAGAGGAGTCATCTGCGGGAGTCTGTTTGATGGTCAAACGACGCTATGTTTGTACGAGTCTCCTACATGAATGATTTCTTGAGCGTGGAATTTAAAACTTCGGCTTTTGCTTCCTTATCTTCAACTCTCACACCAGGCTCATCATGAAGTGACTGGATGGAAGTCTTACAAACACTTAGCGATTTTACAGAGGACTAGAATTTTCTCAATTTACCTGTCAGATGTTTTGCTAAGATGTGACGATTGTTCTAGTTCTATGCGTTGCGCGTAACCTCGTTACTGAACAATGACAATTTCTGTATCATTGTGAGACGATTATGGATTCAAGGGAAACATAGCTGCCTGATCCATAAACCATATCAGACATCTCGCAGACAGTCGATGAAGATGAACACATGCATTCCAATGTTATCGTGCGGACTTTATTGGTGAAATTGCTCACGCACAGGCTTTTGCGTTTGATGGAGAGTTGTCATTTTGTTTGCCCAATACTTCTACAATTTCCACATGTTGTCTTCCTCAGGTTCTCGCTGTTTGGACTCCAAGCAAAATGTGAATGGACACACTGTGCACTGATGCAGAGATTGTTTACCGGTGCCGTCCAGCAATAAAGCATATTAATGGATTCTTCCACCACTTCTTGGTAGCACAACTTCATATTTCAAGATAAAAAACTGCATTTTTTGCCACACTCATTTGTTCCTTACGAACCAGTTTTTGGCTTATTAGTCATAGGTCATCATCAGGTGACACAGAGCTTTTAAAGTTCACTTACTTATTTAAACTATATTCAGTATCCGGTTTTATTACAATTTTGTGTGTGTGTGTTCATTTTATACTGTTTTGCAGCATTCATTTTGTAAACTGTAACTGAACACTCCTCAGAACTTACTAGCATCATTCAACACAATGTATGTATAACACCCTGAGTCCTTTTAGTATAAAAAGAAAAATAAAACTCGTGTGTCATAGTGGACATATTTTTAACTGTTATAGCCAATCTGATATTTGCATTTAAATGTTTCTACTTATATTGCAGTTCTTTCCATACTGAACCTCTTTCCCGTAAGCTAACACACTATCTATTCCGCCCAGGGCGATCGCCACTCTTTTGCGGGTTCGTGCTTGGCTACCACGGGGCCCCAGCCTTTGCAGCATCTTTTCCCTTCCATGCTGCATGTGTATCATCTTGCTGTTCCTTTTCTGCTCTCTTGGGGAACATGTCTGGGCGGTTTTTAGAAATGTATTCTGCATTTTCAGTATTCAATATCAGAATATTTCCACTGTTTTCCGTTCCTTTTTTCTTTCTTCGTTCACCATATCCCATCTTTCCTCTGCTTCGGCGTTTGAGGTTCCTCTTTTTCTTCTTCTTCCCTGTGCGCTCCTGAAAGCCGGCCCACTCGTCTGACACGTAACGGGTGACAAGGTAACTCGTAATTCCCAGCCCCGGGTCGACAGGTAGAGTTCGCACGTACCCCCTGGAACACGCCACGCTCAGGGAGGGGTGATTGCCTGAGCAGCTACCTTCCCAAATTGCCGATTGGTCCATATGTCAGGTGTTCGGGAGGGAGTGACTGAGGTGTGAACAATGACGCCTTGTGAAGGGCGCCCCCAGCTGGGAGGAGCGCGCCATCGCAGACACTGGAAATCGTGGGGGAGTTTCTTGCAGCGAGCCAATCATCTGCACAGTCTACGGCTACGAAATGTAAACAGAATGGGGCTAACCATTCAAAGACCCTCCCAGCTGCACCACAGTTCGTCGTGGTTTTACATACTGAAGATGGTCAGTCCTTCGCTATGGTAAGTCCGTTTATAGTTCACAAAGGTGCTGATGACAGTTGCTGGCCCTGTGAAATCCTGCTCTCGTTTACGCAATGCCACTTTGCTTTTGGAAATTACTTCTGATTCTCGAGCTCAACAACTGCTTGCACCTTCGCTCCTCCATGACTATCCTGTTCACTCGAGCCCCATCGAACGCTGAATTCTCCCTGTGGTGTTATTTACACTTAGGCTGCTCGATGGGCTGACCGAGGCAGATATCCAAACGTACCTGTCTGATCAGGGTGTCATTGCAGCCCATCAGGTGATGAAAACAGATGCCTCCTTAGTGCACACGCGCACTCTCATTCTCACTTTTGATAGAGTGGTTCTTCCAGCAAAGACCAAAGCAGGTTGCGAAGTTATCACAGTCAGACAGAATATTCCGAACCCGATGCGCAGCTACCAGTGTCACGGTTTGAACCACACTCGAGAGTCGTTTCGACACCCAACCAAATGTGTACCCTGTGGTAGGAATGCTCACGAGGGCGATTGTCCGCCCCCTTCTCCCCACTGCATCAACTGCAATGGCGACCGTGCCGCCTCCTGCCGCGATTGTCCCGTGTATCTCGATGAGCGGGCTGTCCAGGGGTTCCGGGTGAAGCAAAAAGTGCCTTACCCCGTCGCTCGGAAGTTGTTGGCTAGTCGGGAACTCTGCGTTCTACCATCTGGCACCTACAGCACTGGTCTTGCTACGTCTCGCTCCACGAAGGACGTGGCCACGCAGACATGCGACTTCAAATTTAGCACCGCAGTTGTGAAATCGCCCAGCGTCATAGTAGCGTCCCCGTCTCCACCTCCAGCTGTGCGACACGCCACCAAACTTTCGCCTCTCATTGTGAAGTCACCAGCTACACAACCGGCAGGCCGGAAAGGACAGAAATAATACTCTTGTGAAGACTGCCCACGTTCCTCCAGCCTACCAACGTCTGAGTCTTCCTTTGCCAAACCGAAAGGCTCCAAGAGGTCAAACAAAGGCAAACGGTCTTCTCCTTCGCCGACTGGAAGATCCTGTGGGACGGTGTGGCCACGTGACGCCCTCGGCCTGCCGACCTCCGTGTCGCCGGTGCGCACCACCCACCGTTTTTCTGCGCTGGACTCCGCAGGCCCACGGAAGGAGAATGCCGACGTTTTTGTAGACCTCGTGGAGCAGGATCCTCCTGTCCCTGTGCCCTGTAGCAGCGAGTCTTCGAAGGCTGGCACTCGGCAGCCGTCGAGGTGACACCCCTTCAGTTTTCCCTCGACATGGCTCTCCTCGAATGGAACGTCGCGGTCTTCGATCCAACAAAGAGGATTTACGGCTGCTCTTAGAATCACAGCATACACTTGTTCTCTGCTTTCACTACCGCTTTGAACTCTCGCATTTCTTTCCAATCTGTTTTCACCTTCTCCCCAAGGACGGGATTCCATCTCAGTGGCGGAGTCATGCTGCTCATACGGGATGATGTTCATAGTCAACCAATCTCCCTGACTACCCGCCTTCAAGCAGTCGCAATTCGGCTTTCCCTTCCTCAACTGACCTGTTCTCTTTGTACTGTTTACATCCCTCCGTCATTCGATGTCACCAGGGCAGACTTACTCCAGCTTACTGGGCAGCTATCTCACGCCTTTCTGCTGTTCGGTGACTTTAATGTGCACAACCCCTTTTGGGGTTCTCCCAGAATCTTTCCGAGAGGTGCCCCCACTTTCCTTTCAGACTCCACACACACCTATTCCCATTTGGACCTTTCCCTCCGCACTGCCAAGCTTGCCCATCGTCTCGAGTGGTCCGTTCTCTCTGACACATACTAGAGCGACCATTTCCCGTGTGCTATCCGTTTGCTGACTCCTACCCCACCTATGTGCACACCTGAATGGCAGCTTACTAAGGCCGACTAGAGGCTTTACTCCTCCCTGGCAACCTTCGACGAACAACATTTCCCCAGTTATGATGACCAGGTAGAGTATCTTACAAACGTCATCCTTACCGCCGCAGAACGTTCCATTCCTCGCACTTCCTGTTTACCACGCCGTGTCCTGGTCCCTTGGTGGACTGAGGCGTGCCACGACGCAATTCTCGCTCGGGGTCGTGTTTTCCGCGTTTCTACCGTCATCCTACGATGGCAAACTGCGTTCATCATAGACAGTTGCGTGCACAGTGTCATCCCGTTCTACAGGATAGCAGAAAGGCTAGCTAGATATAATTCACTAGTTTTTTTAACAGTTCCACTCCCTCTTTCGTCGTATGGGCCAACCTCCGACGGCTCTCTGGGACCTACATCCATTCTCCAAGTTTCGGCTAGACAGTAGCAGAGGACGACATCGTGGACCCTATGGCTATATCCAACACTTGGGCCGCCATTATACGGAGATTTAGAGCTCCCCCTACTATCACCCTGCCTTCCTCCATCTAAAACGAGCAGCGGAGGCTCGGGCGATACCCTTCTCTTCTCAGAATCGTGAGTGCTGCAATGCTGCCTTCTTTATGAGGGACCTAGATCATGCTCTCACTTTATCGCGATCCTCCGCCCCATGGCCAGACGATGTTCACGTTCAGATGTTGCAGCACCTTTCTCTTGTGACCAAGCACTTTCTGCTTCATTTGTACAAACGCATTTGGCCAGATGCAATGTTTCCCAGACGCTGGAGTGAAGCCACTGTCATGCCCATACCTAATACCAGTAAGAACACTTTCATTCTGGCTACAGCCCCATTTCTCTCACCAGCTGTGTTTGCAAGGTGATGGACCGTATGGTTCATGCCTGGCTGGTATGGTGGCTCGAGCCTCGCAATTTACTGACTACTGCACAGTGTGGATTTCGAGCGCGCCGTTTTGCAGTTGAGCATCTCGTCACTTTGTCCACCCATGTCATGCATGGTTTTCTGCGGAAATCACACACTGTGGCCGTGTTTTTCGATTTGGGGAAAGCCTACATGCTGGAGGACTGGTATTCTCCATACTCTCTACACGTGGGGCTTCCGTGGCCGCCTGCCCCGTTTCCTTCGGAATTTTTGAAAGACCGAGTTTTCGAGATATGTGTGGGTTCTGCCCGGTCGGACACCTTTATCCACGAATATGGTGTGCGTCAGGATTCCGTTCTGAGTGTCGTTCTCTTTGCTATCCCCGTTAACCCTGTAATGGCCTCTCTCCTGTCGGGCATCTCCGGCTCCCTCTTCGTTGACGATTTTGTTATCTGTTGCAGTTCTCTGCGGACTTGTCTCATTGAGCGATGTCTTCAGCTATGTCTCGATCGTGTTTACTCGTGGAGCATCGACAATGGCTTTCGTTTTTCCACTGATTAGACCGTTTGTACGAAGTTCTGGCTGCACAATTGGTTTCTTCCATCGTCTTTACATCTTGGGCCTGTTGCTTTTCCATTCACTGAAACTACAAAATTCATGGGGCCCATGGTCGATAGGAAACTTTCTTGATCCTCCCACGTGTCTTACCTGGCAGCCTGCTGCACGTGGTCCCTCAATATCCTACATGTACTCAGTGGTACTTCCTGGGGTGCAGATCGAACCATCCTCCTTCGTTTATGCATCTGGACGTCTGTCCCGTTTACGCCATCTCAATACTATCCACCATAGTGGCATCCGTTTGGCCACTGGCGCCTTTTACACTAGACCGGTTGCGTTTGTCTGCCATGCGTGGCCACTCATCCTATGCCTCCTTCTTCAATGACTCCTTTGATAGCCAGTATGGGGCGCAACCCCCTTCTCTGTTACCTCCTGGAGTTCGCTTTCAGCTCTTGCTCCAGCAGCTTAACTTCACGCTACCTGCAACTTTCCCAGTGGGTGTAAACCCTTCACCAGCTTGGCTTCGTGCGGCGGCCCATTTTCACCTTGGCCTTCATTCGCTTCCTAAGGACACTACTCCAGCCTCGATCTATCGCCTTCAGTTTCACAACCTCCGCATGGAACGTCGTGATAGTATCTTCGTGTACACTGATGGCTTTCGGACTGACTGTGGTGTCGGGTGTGACTTCGTCATTGGCACCGACGTTCTTAGGTGTCGGCTTCCGGAACACTGCTCAGTATTTACAATAGAGCTCTTCGCCCTGTATCAAGCCACGCAGTACATTCGGCAACACAGGTTTTTCAATTGCGTCATCTGCTCTGACTCTCTCAGTGTGCTTCCAAGTCTCTGTGCGCTGTCCATCCCTTAATACAGTGGGTCCAAGAAAGCTGTCATTTGCTTACTCTTGATGGAGTCACTGTACTGTGATGTTTATCTGGGCTCCTGGTCACGTCGGTCTGACAGGAAACGGGCCTGCTGACGTTGCTCCCAAGGCAGAAGTCCTCGTACCTCAGCCAGCTAGTTCTTACGTTCCCTCCAATGATCTTTTTTTTGTCGTCTGTCAGCAGGGGGTGTCCCTTTGGCATCACCACTGGTCCTCCCTTCACGGGAACAAGCTCCGGGTTATTAAGCCTCTCCCAGCGTCTTAGACGACCTCCTCTCGGCCTTCTGGCCTTGAGGAGATCATTTTAGTTAGCTAGGTTGCGCATCGGGCACTGTCTTTTTAGCCATGTTGTAGCGGTCTTCAGTCCTGAGACTGGTTTGATGCAGCTCTCCATGCTTCGCTATCTTGTGCAAGCTGCTTCATCTCACGATATGTACTGCAGCCTATATCCTTCTAAATCTGCTTGGTGTATTCATCTCTTGGTCTCCCTCTACGATTTTTACCCTCCACGCTGCCCTCCAATGCTAAATTTGTGATCCCTTGATGCCTCAAAACATGTCCTACCAACCGATCCCTTCTTCTAGTCAAGTTGTGCCACAAACTTCTCTTCTCCCCAATCCTATTCAATACCTCCTCATTAGTTACGTGATCTACCCACCTTATCTTCAGCATTCTTCTGTAGCACCACATTTCGAAAGCTTCTATTCTCTTCTTGTCCAAACTATTTATCGTCCATGCTTCACTTCCATACATGGCTACACTCCACACAAATACTTTCAGAAACGACTTCCTGATACTAAATCTATACTCGATGTTAACAAATTTCTCTTCTTCAGAAACGATTTCCTTGCCATTGGCAGTCTACATTTTATATCCTCTCTACTTCGACCATCATCAGTTATTTTGCTCCCCAAATAACAAAACTCCTTTACTACTTTAAGTGTCTCATTTCCTAATCTAATTCCCTCAGCATCACCCGACTTAATGCAACTACATTCCATTATCCTCGTTTTGCTTTTGTTGATGTTCATCTTATATCCTCCTTTCAAGACACTGTCCATTCCGTTCAACTGCTCTTCCAAGTCCTTTGCTGTCTCTGACAGAATTACAATGTCATCGGCGAAACGGAAAGTTTTTATTTCTTCTCCATGGAGTTTAATACCTACACAGAATTTTTCTTTTGTTTCCTTTACTGCTTGCTCAATATACAGAGTGAATAACATCGGGAAGAGGCTACAACCCCGTCTCACTCCCTTCCCAACCACTGCTTCCCTTGCATGCCCCTCGACTCTTATAACTGCCATTTGGTTTCTGTACAAGTTGTAAATAGCCTTTCGTTAACTGTATTTTACCCCTGCCACCTTCAGAATTTGAAAGCGATTACTCCAGTCAATATCGTCAAAAGATTTCTCTAAGTCTACAAATGCTAGAAACGTAGGTTTGCCTTTTCTTAATCTAGCTTCTAAGATAAGTCGTAGGGTCAGTATTGCCTCACGTGTTCCAATATTTCTACAGAATCCAAACTGATCTTCCCCGAGGTCGGCTTCTACCAGATTTTCCATTCGTCTGTAAAGAATTCGCGTTAGTATTTTGCAGCCGTGACTTATTAAACTGATAGTTCGGTAATTTTCACATCTGTCAACACCTGCTTTCTTTGGGATTGGAATTAATATATTCTTCTTGAAGTCTGTGGGGATTTCGCCTGTCTCATACATCTTGCTCACCAGATGGTAGAGTTTTGTCAGAACTGGCTCTCCCAAGGCCGTCAGTAGTTCTAATGGAATGTTGTCTACTCCCGGGGCCTTGTTTCGACTCAGGTCTTTCAGTGCACTGTCAAACTCTTGACGCGGTATCGTATCTCCCATTTCATCTTCATCTACATCCTCTTCCATTTCCATAATATTATCCTCAAGTACATCGCCCTTGTATAGACCCTCTATATACTCCTTCCACCTTCCTGCTTTCCCTTCTTTGCTTAGAACTGGGTTTCCATCTGATCTCTTGATATTCATACAAGTGGTTCTCTTTTCTCCAAAGGTCTCTTTAATTTTCCTGTAGGCAGTATCTATCTTACCCCTAGTGAGATAAGCCTCTACATCCTTACATTTGTCCTCTAGCCATCCCTGCTTAGCCATCTTGTACTTCCTGTCGATCGCATTTTTGAGACATTTGTATTCCTTTTTGCCTGCTTCATTTACTGCACTTTTATTTTTTCCTTTCATCAATTAAATTCAATACATCTTTTGTTGCCCAAGAGTTTCTACTGGGCCTCGTCTTTTTACCTGCTTGATCCTTGCTGCCTTCACTAGTTCATCCCTCAAAACTACCGATTCTTCTTCTACTGTATTTCTTTCCCCCATTTTTGTCAATTGTTCCCTTATGCTCTCTGTACAACCTCTGGTTTAGTCAATTTATCCAGGTCCCATCTCCTTAAATTCCCACTTTTTTGCAGTTTCTTCAGTTTTAATCTTCAGTTCCTAACCAATAGATTGTGGTCAGAGTCCACATCTGCCCCTGGAAATGTCTTGCAATTTAAAACCTGGTTCCTAAATCTCTGTCTTACCATTATATAATCTATCTGTATAGCCATTTGTTAAGTGGTTGTCGCCCACCACTTTGTATTCACTGCGCTCAGCCTTTGACGGTCGGCTGTTTCCCTACGGATGCCCTTTTTGTAACCCCTTGTGTTCTCGTTTGTGTTTGCCGTCTGAGTTGTTGACCATTTTAGCGAACGATGCGCGGGCTGTCGGCCGCGTTTTACTTTTTATCCGTCGTAGCAATATGGCGAAGGCCATTTAATTTATGGTTCTGGACCTCAGTTTCTTTATGGCGTATTTTAGCGACCTTTCTCCACGTCCCTGTTTTTAGCTGTCTTCTCTTCCGTCGATTGGGATTAACGTGTAGTGGTTTTCAACTCCTCTCTTTGTCTTCGTGTTCTACAGTTCTGAAACGGGCGCGTATGACCCTAGTTGTTTTTGCGTCCTAAAACAACTCAAAAAACACTAACTATTGTAAGATACTGTGATCAGTTACAGTTATGGTCACTTGCTTAATAGCGTGTCGGCTCCATTTGGAACGCAGTTTAGCACCAGTACTGCTAAAAATGGATTCTACGCACAGGTCAAGCAATTCCCCTAAATTACAAGTAGATGATTTTGGACGCAGAGCTGGCCCCCGATAGGGTTCAGGTCAGGTGAATTTCGTGGCCTAGATATCAAAGTGAACTCATTATCGTGCTCCTCAAACCACTGCAGCACGGTTCTGTTTTTCTGACATGGGCAGTTTTTCTGCTAGAACATGTCATCGCCACGGGGAAAGACATCAGAAATGAAGAGATGCAAGTGGCCCGCAATAATATTGTGATAGTCGACAGGTGTGACGGTGCCCTCTGTTACCCGCCTCCCCTGTGCCCACGGCTAGTACACAGCGGTTCTTCCAGCTGACACGATCGGCGACTTGGTGTACCAAGCAACGTTCTTCATTCGATCAGGCGACAAGTTTCCATTGATCTACGGTCCAGTCTCAATGATATCGTGTCCACTGCTGAAGAGCCCCACGTTCAGTAGTGTGTGCTTCGTAACACTTGTGCTCTGTCATCAGATCTGCCGCCACAGGTGGCAGTCTTTATATGGCGGACTAGCTTCTGACATCCACGTTCTGTGACGAGCCGTGGACGTCTGACACCTTACCGCATACGTGTGCTTTCGCCATCCTTCAAGCACTTTCCAGAGGTGCTCACGACAGTCGCGCTCGTACAGCTGACCAGTTTCGTTTTTGCTGATAAGCTCATTCACAGGCGCCGGGCATAACAGTCCACTCCTTTGTCAAAGTCGCTTGTGTCAGTTGACTTTCCCATTTGCGGCCTGTATCGTCGGAACAATGATTCTCCAATCATTTCAGACACTCATAGATGATGCAGGAAGCGAAATTGTGGGTTGCAAAGTAAAAGCAGGAATGCTGAACTCGGCGTCCTTAAAGTTATGTATTGTGGAAATGTGTTAGTTACATTCTTTCTCGATTTTCGAAAAGGATTTGACTCGGTGCTACACCAAAGCGTATTAACGAAAGTACCGATCATATGGACTATAAAAAAAAAATTTGAGACTGGATTAAGGATTTAGTGGTAGCGAGGGTTCAGTATTTTATCTCGGATGAAGAGACATCGACAGATAGGTAACGTGTGGTATGCCCCAGGGATGTGTATTAGGACCCTTGCTTTTCGTGCATTATATTAATGCTTGAAGATAGGTCCCAGTTACTCTGCGACAGCTTAGCTACAGTGTTTCAAGAACCAGTTACAAGTGAGAAATTTACGAATATATCACAACCCATTAAGTATCGCTACTGTCGAGACCGCGAAGACAAAATTAGACTAATTACAGCGCTCAAAGAGGCAGAAGAGAGAGGGGAGCACGTACAGAGGCATACACTATCTAAACAAAAGTATCTCGGTACCCGTTTGTTGACACTAATATGGGATGTGTCCACACTTCGTCTCGATTACGGCTCGAACTCTGCCGGAGACACTATCAGTTACTTGTCTGAATGCCTGTGGAGACCATTCTTCCTCTATAACCGAAACCGGAGAAGGTAGTGGTGTAGGATGCTGGGGTCCGGAGCGGATCTACGTTCTAAAGCAACCTAATGGGTTCAGGTCGGGACTCTGGGCAGGCTAGTCCACTCCAGGAATGTTGTTGTCCACGAACCGTGGCCTCAAAGATGCCGCTTTATCACATAGTGCATCGCAATGCCGATACTATCAGTCCTAGTCTCCGAACTGTATACAGTACACACTACTGCAAAATGTGTTCATATCCTTCCGAATATAGCGTTTTCTTAAGCCCAATAAGGGAACTACATCCTAACCGCGAGAAACATCCTCATACCGTAATACCACCTCCTCTATCTTCAGTACTTCGCTGTTGGCATCACAGATTGCAGTTAACGTTCTCCAGACATTCCCCAAACCTTAATCATTTCATCGAATTGTCACAGGGTATAGCGCGATTCATCGTTTCGAAGCACTCGTTTCCAGTCATCCCTGTCCAGCGGCGTCGTTCTTTGCACCACATCAAGCGTCGCTTAGCATCCTCTACAGAAATGAGGAGCTAGCCGAGCACGGTAGCCCAGTCTTTTGAACTGCTTATGCACAGTCACTGAGCTAGCTGTACAGCTGCTAGCACTTTGGCACTAACGAGTCATTCCTTCTGCCGGTTTTTACAATCACCGTCCATAAAAGCCAGTCCCTGTCCGTGAGAACATGAGATGTCTAGCTATGGCTGTCCTTCCGCGTTTCCAGTTCACAGTCACTCCGCCAAGAATCGACTTGGGCTGAAATGTCCCCGGTGTATTTGTGCCATGCACTGCCAGTCACTCAGCGCTTCAGCTCTTACTACTTCTCTACTGACAACACGACATCCCCGCCTCCTTTATGCTGGTGGGTTCGCCTTTAGTGACATCTAGTGATCCGCTTCTCATTACATAGTCGTGTCCGTATACTTTTGATGAGATAGGGTATGTACAGTCATTTTATTTTCACGAATGGAACAGGGCAGAAATTCGCCAGTATTGGTACGAATTGCCCCCGGCCACGCACTGTACAGTATACAGGGTGTTGCAGGACGAAAAGTAAATATTTTAGGAGGTGTTAGTATAGAATAATTCGAATAAAACGTTACATATAACAAGTGTTCAAATTTTATTAGAAATAATATCACAGCTGGTTGTAGAGATAAATTTTCCTTGCGTGTAATTGCACTCTAGTTGTCATGGGTTTATTCATCGATTGTAATTTTTGGTTTAAAATTAAAGTTGTAAAGTTGTACTTGTGTTTAAATAACTGAATTTTTCAGCTGTGATCATAATTAAGATTCGTTGGCCAATTCTACTGTATCGTTTAAGTATGACGCACGTATTTATAAATGATGAGTATGCCGATATGCTATTTGAGTACGGTTTTTTAAAATTTGAAACGTGGTTTCTGTTTATAGGGAATATTGTAGGCAATTTCCTTACGTCAGAGAACCAGATTCGAGAGTATTTACTCATGGTTTCACTAAACTGGTGCAGTACGTAGCAGTCGTATCATCTTAACGTGCAAATGATAATAGAGTGGATAAAGTATAAGGCACCATTCTCTCGGTAGACCGTAGTGCTTCCACAAGCAGACGCAGAGTTTCTACGTGTATCGGTGTTACCCACACAAGAAGATGGCGGAAATTTTGTATACATGACCCCTATCAATATCATTTATTGAGGATTCGACGCTTTCGACAAGGAGATGAAGGTAATCGACTGGAATTTTTGTTGTTGCCTAATTGCAAATCGCCGAGTAATCCCAATAATATCGTTTACTGAAACCGATACTTTCACTCCTGGTGTCATCAATAACGCATCGGTAGTGTGCTCCCTGCCGCCGTTGGATAAGCAGCTGAGCAGCAAGTCGTATACTCCTAGCTCACTCATTTGTTACATAGTTTAATTCTTAATTTCTTTGCGTGTTTTTGGTTCTTGCATTGTTTAATTCATAAATTTCGGGCGTATTATAGTATTTGAGAGTGTAGCATCGTGTTTTAGTACCTGAATAGTGTAATTTCGCTTAGTCTCCTTCCGCCGCCGAGCAGTGTCAGCAGTGCACAAGTAGCAGCATTACTGCATTTACTAGGCAATCTTGTATTTTAATAACCGTTTAAATTTTGTCGATTTGTTTGCGCTCTCTGTAGATTGGTTCAGACGTTCTTAGCAAAACAGTTTTTAGCATGGATAGGGACTGCAACTGCTGTGTTCGGATGCAGGCTGAGTTGGCATCCCTTCGCTCCCAGCTTCAGGCAGTGTTGGCTTCGGTCACACAGCTTGAGGCTGTTGCCAATGGGCATCACTGTGGGGGTCGGGATGGGGGTTTGTCGGGGACGGCCAGCTCGTCCCACGCATCCCCTGATCGGACTACGACTGTGGTTGCCCGGGATACTGCCCGCATTGAGGCTGATCCCTCACCTGTGGTAGAGTGGGAGGTCGTTTCAAGGTGTGGCAGGGGGCGAAAGACATTCCGGAGGGCTGAACGGAAAGCCTCTCCAGTTTGTCTGACGAACCGGTTTCAGGCTCTGTCTCAGGCTGATACTGATCTTCGGCCTGACATGGCTGCTTGTCCTGTTCCAGAGGTTGCCCCTCAGTCTGCAAGATCCGGGCAGTCGCAGAGGGTGGGCTTACTGGTAGTTGGGAGCTCCAACGTCAGGCGCGTAATGGGGCCCCTTAGGGAAATGGCAGCAAGAGAGGGGAAGAAAACCAATGTGCACTCCGTGTGCATACCGGGGGGAGTCATTCCAGATGTGGAAAGGGTCCTTCCGGATGCCATGAAGGGTACAGGGTGCACCCATCTGCAGGTGGTCGCTCATGTCGGCACCAATGATGTGTGTCGCTATGGATCGGAGGAAATCCTCTCTGGCTTCCGGCGGCTATCTGATTTGGTGAAGACTGCCAGTCTCGCTAGCGGGATGAAAGCAGAGCTCACCATCTGCAGCATCGTCGACAGGACTGACTGCGGACCTTTGGTACAGAGCCGAGTGGAGGGTCTGAATCAGAGGCTGAGACGGTTCTGCGACCGTGTGGGCTGCAGATTCCTCGACTTGCGCCATAGGGTGGTGGGGTTTCGGGTTCCGCTGGATAGGTCAGGAGTCCACTACACGCAACAAGCGGCTACACGGGTAGCAGGGGTTGTGTGGCGTGGGCTGGGCGGTTTTTTAGGTTAGATGGCCTTGGGCAAGTACAGAAAGGGCAACAGCCTCAACGGGTGCGGGGCAAAGTCAGGACATGCGGGGAACAAGCAGCAATCGGTATTCTAATTGTCAACTGTCGAAGCTGCGTTGGTAAAGTACCGGAACTTCAAGCGCAGATAGAAAGCACCGAAGCTGAAATCGTTATAGGTACAGAAAGCTGGCTTAAGCCAGAGATAAATTCTGCCGAAATTTTTACAAAGGTACAGACGGTGTTTAGAAAGGATAGATTGCATGCAACCGGTGGTGGAGTGTTCATCGCTGTTAGTAGTAGTTTATCCTGTAGTGAAGTAGAAGTGGATAGTTCCTGTGAATTATTATGGGTGGAGGTTACACTAAACAACCGAACTAGGTTAATAATTGGCTCCTTTTACCGACCTCCCGACTCAGCAGCATTAGTGGCAGAACAACTGAGAGAAAATTTGGAATACATTTCACATAAATTTTCTCAGCATGTTATAGTCTTAGGTGGAGATTTCAATTTACCAGATATAGACTGGGACACTCAGATGTTTAGGACGGGTGGTAGGGACAGAGCATCGAGTGACATACTGAGTGCACTATCCGAAAATTACCTCGAGCAATTAAACAGAGAACCGACTCGTGGAGATAACATATTGGACCTACTGATAACAAACAGACCCGAACTTTTCGAATCTGTATGTACAGAACAGGGAATCAGTGATCATAAGGCCGTTGCAGCATCCCTGAATATGGAAGTTAATAGGAATATAAAAAAAGGGAGGAAGGTTTATCTGTTTAGCAAGAGTAATAGAAGGCAGATTTCAGACTACCTAACAGATCAAAACGAAAATTTCTGTTCCGACACTGACAATGTTGAGTGTTTATGGAAAAAGTTCAAGGCAATCGTAAAATGCGTTTTAGACAGGTACGTGCCGAGTAAAACTGTGAGGGACGGGAAAAACCCACCGTGGTACAACAACAAAGTTAGGAAACTACTGCGAAAGCAAAGAGAGCTCCACTCCAAGTTTAAACGCAGCCAAAACCTCTCAGACAAACAGAAGCTAAACGATGTCAAAGTTAGCGTAAGGAGGGCTATGCGTGAAGCGTTCATTGAATTCGAAAGTAAAATTCTATGTACCGACTTGACAGAAAATCCTAGGAAGTTCTGGTCTTACGTTAAATCAGTAAGTGGCTCGAAACAGCATATGCAGACACTACGGGATGATGATGGCATTGAAACAGAGGATGACACGCGTAAAGCTGAAATACTAAACACCTTTTTCCAAAGCTGTTTCACAGAGGAAGACCGCACTGCAGTTCCTTCTCTAAATCCTCGCACAAATGAAAAAATGGCTGACATCGAAATAAGTGTCCAAGGAATAGAAAAGCAACTGGAATCACTCAATAGAGGAAAGTCCACTGGACCTGACGGGATACCAATTCGATTCTACACAGAGTACGCGAAAGAACTTGCCCCCCTTCTAACAGCCGTGTACCGCAAGTCTCTAGAGGAACGGAGGGTTCCAAATGATTGGAAAAGAGCACAGATAGTCCCAGTCTTCAAGAAGGGTCGTCGAGCAGATGCGCAAAACTATAGACCTATATCTCTTACGTCGATCTCTTGTAGAATTTTAGAACATGTTTTTTGCTCGCGTATCATGTCATTTCTGGAAACCCAGAATCTACTATGTAGAAATCAACATGGATTCCGGAAACAGCGATCGTGTGAGACCCAACTCGCCTTATTTGTTCATGAGACCCAGAAAATATTAGATACAGGCTCCCAGGTAGATGCTATTTTTCTTGACTTCCGGAAGGCGTTCGATACAGTTCCGCACTGTCGCCTGATAAACAAAGTAAGAGCCTACGGAATATCAGACCAGCTGTGTGGCTGGATTGAAGAGTTTTTAGCAAACAGAACACAGCATGTTGTTATCAATGGAGAGACGTCTACAGACGTTAAAGTAACCTCTGGTGTGCCACAGGGGAGTGTTATGGGACCATTGCTTTTCACAATATATATAAATGACTTAGTAGATAGTGTCGGAAGTTCCATGCGGCTTTTCGCGGATGATGCTGTGGTATACAGAGAAGTTGCTGCATTAGAAAATTGTAGCGAAATACAGGAAGATCTGCAGCGGATAGGCACTTGGTGCAGGGAGTGGCAACTGACCCTTAACATAGACAAATGTAATGTATTGCGAATACATAGAAAGAAGGATCCTTTATTGTATGATTATATGATAGCGGAACAAACACTGGTAGCAGTTACTTCTGTAAAATATCTGGGAGTATGCGTACGGAACGATTTGAAGTGGAATGATCATATAAAACTAATTGTTGGTAAGGCGGGTACCAGGTTGAGATTCATTGGGAGAGTGCTTAGAAAATGTAGTCCATCAACAAAGGAGGTGGCTTACAAAACACTCGTTCGACCTATACTTGAGTATTGCTCATCAGTGTGGGATCCGTACCAGGTCGGGTTGACGGAGGAGATAGAGAAGATCCAAAGAAGAGCGGCGCGTTTCGTCACTGGGTTATTTGGTAACCGTGATAGCGTTACGGAGATGTTTAATAAACTCAAGTGGCAGACTCTGCAAGAGAGGCGCTCTGCATCGCGGTGTAGCTTGCTCGTCAGGTTTCGAGAGGGTGCGTTTCTGGATGAGGTATCGAATATATTGCTTCCCCCTACTTATACTTCCCGAGGAGATCACGAATGTAAAATTAGAGAGATTAGAGCGCGCACGGAGGCTTTCAGACAGTCGTTCTTCCCGCGAACCATACGCGACTGGAACAGGAAAGGGAGGTAATGACAGTGGCACGTAAAGTGCCCTCCGCCACACACCGTTGGGTGGCTTGCGGAGTATCGATGTAGATGTAGATGTAGATGTAGGTAGTCCGCTGAGAAACCAGATGCGTTTGTGGAGACACGTGATCAAATGGCTCTGAGCACTATGCGACTCAACTGCTGAGGTCATTAGTCGCCTAGAACTTAGAACTAATTAAACCTAACTAACCTAAGGACAGCACACAACACCCAGCCATCACGAGGCAGAGAAAATCCCTGACCCCGCCGGGAATCGAACCCGGGAACCCGGGCGTGGGAAGCGAGAACGCTACCGCACGACCACGAGATGCGGGCGACACGTGATCAATAAAACTTGTCTCTAAATATGTGATGTGGTATGGTAGCCATTCAGCTGCTTGGGCCTGTTGTGTTACCGCATCGTCTTTCAGCATCCTATTACCTAGAGTTTCTCGTAAACGAGCTTCCTGCATTATTGGAAGAGATTTCTTTTGCCACAAGGATTGGTATATTCTTCCAGCCCGATGCGGTCCGAGCACATTCTATTCGTCATATAACATTTTCCAGAACACGGATCGGCACAAATTGTCATATTTCTTAGCCACCAAAATCGCCAGACCTTACCATTTTAGATTTATGCCGGTTTGGATGAAGGAAAGGCGAATTCTAGACAGAAACCGTAATCACAAAAGAGGGATTGATCGTCCAGATAATTAATAGTATTCCTCTCATAAAAGAACGCTAAGACGACCTCAGTAGAGCTACTCGCGATGTCAAGAGAATCCTAAAGTGCATTGAAATCGGAGGTAGAATTTATGAAAATCTGCTTTGAACTTAATCATTTGCCTTTGCGTAACATCTGCTACGAGTATTTGTTTGGGTTACATTGTAATAGATGTATCTCTATAACCTACAAAAACTGGATACATGTGAATCATCGTATATAGGTAGATGTCGGTATGACGGCCGGAGGCGCTACCGTGTCGACTCAGCATTGGGGCTGAGTGATGACGCCTTCCGCGGCTGTTGGCTCTGCTCAGCGCTCTCCGCCGCTTTGCGCAAGCGCTGCTCAGCTGTGTCGGCGCAAGTGCAAAGCGCTGCAGCGCTACCTGGCCCACTTACCGGAGATCCGTCACGTCGCTGTCATTTCGTCGTCGTCTGCTTCGGTGTACCTATCTTACGGCATAATCGACTGAACGCTTTGCACTTTCCTCTGGACTATGTTTCTTGTTTAATCTGCTTCTAATTTCTGCAATTTTTAATCTAACGCAGCACTCCAAAAGGCCTCCTTCCTCTCCCTCTGTTCTTTGCAATCTTTCCTTCGACGATTCTTCGTTGTAGGCAATTTCTTCACAATATATGGTTCACAAAAAATGTTTTCCTCATTTATCATTTTCCAATGTTTTCTCTCCTCTCCTGTTCTTAGAAGCAATTCTTCATTCTCATTCTGTCATTTTATCTTTCTAGACAATCACATTACGAAACTCTCTTCTTGTGCATGCCCAATTCACTGCCTATAATACTACACTTGAGATTACACATTTGGCGAATTTTTTGTTAATTCTATCGGAGTTCTTTATGTTGTCAAAGAACCTTTCACCTTTTCGAAAGCTATTATAGTCATATGTAACCTACTTCTTATTTCTTTCACACACCTTCCATCATCTGTCCCCTCTTCCGAAGTGCACTGTGTGACGAAAAGAGGGAAGCACCTAAAAGATATGGTTGGATGTCAATGTAACGTGATACACGTACACAACATCGGCGGGTCCGTAAATGATTAGAGTTGGAATTCTCAGCGACAAGTAAAAGGCTACCAGTGTGCATTAGTGTCGTTCTCGTTTAGTGTTATCAGGCCTAGTAACGTGTATAAGGAGCGTGAGCAGCGTCAGATGTCGAGTGGTCACTGTGAATGATGCGGAGATGCCGTCTAGTCATGTGAGCCATCATTATCGGTAACTGAACAGTTTCAAAGGGGCTCACGGAGAGTCTCCTTTTGGCCGGCTGGTCGAATCGTGCGATATCGAGACTTGTGTGGCATTGAGATGCGACAGTGGCCCGATGTCGGACTGCATGGGAACGTGAAGATAAGCATACTCTTTGTAAAGGTTCCTGTTGACCACGTCTGACCACCACAAGGAAGGGTCGCCGTATTGTGCACCGAGCACATAGTAACGTCTTCACATCTGCAACTGCCATCCAATATTCTGTGTCACTGTGTCATCCCGCACCATTGGTCGAAGACTAACAGCAGCCGGACTCCCACGCTTAGGCTAACACACGGCTGCATTTGGAGTGGTGCTGTGGCCCAGAAGCATGCACTGCTGATGGATGTTGTCATGTTGTGTTCAGCGATGAACCGCTGTCTTTACTATCCTAGATGACCAGACAGGTCCCATTTTCCAGTGTTTTGGAAATCCACAGCAGCGTTAACCCCTGCACTGCTCTGCCGATAAGCCTCTCCTCAGTACAAATAATATACGCTGAACACATGAAAATTTCTCAGTCGTAGGAGACTATAGGAAGACAGGCAACGTAAAGCCTCAAAATGGTGACAGATGAAATATGTGCATCAAGATCTATGTCACAAAACAAGACACCAACTGTTCCCACAGCACAGCAGAGAATACGTTTTCTAACTTTGCAGCTGGAGCATCCGTTAACAAGCAGTTAGGAATATTAGAAGAATCAGACATTCACACCATTGTGAACAGTAATGAAACATGGGGCTGATCAAAGAGATAACGACCAGGTTTCAGATGAGAGTCTTGTAATTACATGCAGGGCAGTGTGATTGCTTCCTTTCATATCTGTGACACCGCTGAGGGTGGGGCCTCATTGCTGTGTGATTCTCATTAATTCTACGGCAACCCCCATTGTTGCTGTACCCTAGCAGTGTTACAGCAGGATGTCGGGGCGGATTATGATCCCGATAACGATCTTATCTCAAGGTTACTGACAAAATAAGACTTCTGCAAAGGTGGGAAAATGAAGGTCACCCATTCACAGTGTGGGTTCCCGTCCCTTAATGATTTACGCCAGTTTTGTGTGTTAAAAAGGACCGGAAACCCATGAGCCAATATGAAACAGACTCCCTCCCTTCCTTTTTTAATATTCAAGTTGTGTGAGTTTCATCATTCAACGTCTGTACGCCATAGAGAAAGGATAACCATGAAACAGCAGCAGCAGAGACCGGCCTCTGGCCAGTGTAAGAAGAAGAGTAGGGTGGCAGTAATCACATTAGTGTGGGAGTTATGTCAGATTGTAAGTCTCATCCAGTGTTAGTTTCTGAAAAAGAAAAATGTCGAAATGTATGTGAATTCCTACGGGACCAAACTGCTGAGGTCATCAGTCCCTAGACTTACACAGTACGTAAACTAACTTATGCTGAGAACAACACACACAGCCATGCCCGAGGGAGGACTCGGGGCTGCGCAATTCGTGACGTGGCGTCTCTAACCGCGCGGCCACTCCTCACGGCGGTTTTTGAAAACCCTCAATATAGTGATACCAAACTCGTTTACCCCCGTATGAGTGGATTTATCTATGTGACACATCAATGTAAATTGCTGCCATATTCCACAGAAATGTTCACACTCCTTCAGTGATAGTGGGGGATTACACGGTCCCCACACCTAACTTCCCACGAACAATTAAACTCTAAATGAGGTGGAGTGCACACATTTACAAGAGCACAAGTGTAAAAATCTGATGTCTAAAGTTATGTGATCTATCATGCTTTAGATTGTCGACTAAACTGGCAACACTATGTCTACCGATGCTACAAGAAAATATGAAGCAATCTGTTGGAGATAGCGTGCAAAATTCACCGTCCCTGGTGAGAGACACGAATGAACGAGTCCACAGACATGAAGCTGAGACAGAAGAGTTCAAAAAGAGAACAACCCATCACCACAACCAGTGCCAGAGTTAAGTGTTATATACCACCTCAAAATCTGTTTAATATGCAGCAGCAAGTCGATAAATCGTGAAGTCATAGAGGTGTGGAAGGCTAGTCATCAGAAATTAAACCGCTTAACATTAGGAAAGTTGGAGACAGATCAGTCTCTGCCTGAAACGTTTAAGCCAGTAATGGAAAATATCAAACATCTAGATGGAGGTAGAAGAGGAGGAGGAGGAGGAGAATATGCTATTACCGATAACATTAACCATTACAATGTTAGTGAAACAGATACGATTTAGTTGGGAGAGCATCCTATACAATTAACCCAGCAAGTAATGCACGTTGGGAACAAGGAAACTAACGAAGATTTGGTCAAACAAATATTCTTAAAAACTTCAAATGATGGTAAATATTTGCCAAAATAGATACAACTGTATTTGGAAATATTAAGTATGAAACGTACACAGATGGGAGAACAACCCAACTGAATGAGTAAAGGGCCCAAAGAATAGGAAATAGATTCATATTATTAGACCTGCGTTAGCAGGTTTACATCACAAAGATGGTGGTATTGACATCCAACATAAAAGAATGAACAGTCTACCACTGGAACACATGTATTACAATGACCCCAACGAAATAATATAATGGCTATGACTGCTCACATCATCAGATGCCTTAGGGAATACAGTTCACACAAATGAAATAATATCAATCATTTCATAGCTTCGAGAAAGATGCATTACTCAATAATAAATATAGAGACAGTGCTCCAAGAATTCCGCAATCAGTGCACAAACTATTCCCACGTAAACACATCATAATACGAGGTTCGGACCATTTATGGCAGGTAGATCTTGTAGATATGTGGCCTTATTCACGGCTTAATAAAGCTTTCAAATATATTTTGATGGTTATGGATACATACTACCAATTCACCTGGACTCTACCAGTGAAAGCAAAGACCAGAAAGGAAGTTGCAGAGGTGTCTGAACGATTGCTGCAGACAGAGGTATGTTGCCCTGACAAACATCAAAGGCCGATGCGGACAAATTTTGCAATAGGTATTTCAAGCCATTCTCCCACATAAAAGTGAGTATTGTGCAACATTGGAAATGAATAATAAAAAATCGTATGTGGATGCGATTTAATCTTCACAGTTCATGCAGACAGCTACAGTTTCTCCCACAAATAATTAAGCAGTATATCCGAGTTAAATATCATACAATAAAAATTAGGCCAATTGATGTTCATGATAATGAGTTTCTAAATACAATATACAGTCATAATAAAATCGTGAATCCATGCAAGCAGACATTCAGTGTTATTGATCTGGTGCATATTTCAAATTAAAAACAGTGTTTGATAACTATTGCCTGCCAAACTGTTCAGTAGAGATATTTCCTGTTTCCAAAGTCCAAAAAACAAATATAAGAACTTACATCTTATAGGACAACGAAGGTGAAAAGATTACTGTGAGTTTTTACACAAAAGAATTACAGAAAAGCTCTGAACCTAATGTGTTTTTTACAGATTGTGTCATAAGACATTGAAGGAACAAGGCTTTAGTTAAACGGCTTGGTTTCCCATCATTGTACAACCGTTGGGTGAATGCTCAGAATATTTTCATATAACAGAGTGTGCAAAGTTCAAATAGTGCAGTAGCATAACATACTAGAAAGTGAGAAAATGGCAGATTTCTCAGTAAGTTGCCAATTGAGTTGTACATGGATATAATTCAAATGGCTCAGAGCACTATGGGACTCAACTGCTGAGGTCATTAGTCCCCTAGAACTTAGAACTACTTAAACCTAACTAACCTAAGGACATCACAAACATCCATGCCCGAGGCAGGATTCGAATCTGCGACCGTAGCGGTCTTGCGGTTCCAGACTGCAGCGCCTTTAACCGCACGGCCACTTCGGCCGGCCATGGATATAATTACTGTACACCTGGAACGAAGATGGAAAATCGTCTAGCTTATGGTCAAAAGGAGATTAATCTACTGGATGATGTCTGCAAGGAACATAATTTAGGATAGGCTGCAAATCAAGGTATGACAAAACATCACAGTGCTGATAAAATTTTAGGTGGTAAGGCCAAACAGTTGCACTGAAGAAGAGACATA